>NC_139917.1:28469687-28477187 GCF_963514095.1 Eutrigla gurnardus | reverse complement strand
CTCGGCTCGCTTTGCCGTTCCAATTAGGAATAATCCTCTTCTGAAGCACATCTGCATTAGAACTATTGATAATTACATCAAAATGTTGACTTTGTGCTTCCACTCTCAAACAGGCTTTTTCAGACAACAGCTCTCTTTTTACTCTACGGTGATTATTGTACATTTACAACTTTCCCCTCTTTTGAAAACCACACAAAATAGAGAAACATGGTATGTGTCCACTTTTATCACAAAGGAACAACATGATTAAATAAATTCAGAGAGAAATCAGATGTTTTTTCTACTAATTATAAGATGAAGAATTGAAAAGAAACAGCTTTGATCCAACGGATGTTTCAGGTGTCAGATGGAAGACGGAAATATGAGCACAACACATGCAGCATATTGGGTGTAATAAACTCCCAGGGAAGACAAATAAACGGCTGTGTTGATGGTTTTATAGGATGATGGTTGAATCACCTCTGCTTTATTACCTAGTATGACACTGGATTTAACAAAAAAAACCCCACTAATCTCATGATAATCTCAGTATTAGTTTTTTGCAACACTAATAATCCCTATAAAAGTGTAAAAACAATCTGGACTGACATGCCGACAGGAAATAAATATATTCCACGTGTTTGATGGATGACTGTACGTACTTCAAAGCAGCAATATGTCTGCAAGCTGTTTGTAATGGATTTCTGAAAACAAATGTGAGTTTATGACTTCCCTGAGATAATCAAGGCGAAGCTGCACTCCAACAGAGTTTAGAGTTTAGTTTCTGACGGTGGCAGTGTTGGTTTGAGGGGGGGGGGGGGGGGGGGATTACACTGGTATTGCACTTAAATGTTTTGCACAAAAAAGGCTCAAGGCAGACACAAATTAAGTGTCTTGATGAGAGGTGAACTACTTCTCTATGGAGGCAAAACGAGGCCATAAGAATCTAGATCTCATCAGCAAGTGAACCTTCCATTGAATACTGACATTTTGATCGCGAGGATTTCATAGCATTGAAATCTTTCACTTCCACATTTATGAATTCCACTCTTTAATTTTGAGTCGTGAAGCTATTTGAAGGACTTGAACTTTGAGGCTGCAGAGAACACGTAATGGAGCTTCGTGTTATAAATTCTGTCCTGTTGGTCAAATAATCTGAGATAGATAAGCTCAGAGGAATGATGTACTGGAACTGCACATGAAAAATGAAACGAGGGGAATTCAAACCAGCTGAATGAAGAGACTTTCAAAGTGAATTATTTTACTGTGTTCAAGTTTAGTGGTTTATTTTCAATTAAGTGGTTTATTTTCCATTTAGAAAAAGTTAGATTTCACAATCCATTGTTGAGTTTCACCTCATCCACACAATTTGTGTCTGTGCTGCCTTGAGCGCTTTTTGTGCAAAACACTTTATTTTTAAAGAAGTATATTTTTTAGCCATTGATGGCCATAGAAACCGTGAACCCACCAGTGTATTTGTCAAAGTCAGAAAGGAATACAGTCCGTCTACTTCCTTCCTTTGCTTCCATACTTTCCTGTCAGGTTAAAACATTCTCCTAAAAGATCTGCCTCTACAGCCGCCGTAACTTTTAACTTGAAACAAAAAAGTGAGTGTTTGGTAGAGCAGGAAAATGTTCTTTCAGGTGCCAGGAGACTTGCTGTTCTCCTGTCCCAGCTGACAGGTCGTAATGCCGGAGTGCTTTGTCAGTCCACGCCGCGCCGCCGGCCATTACATGCTCGTCTGCGTTAGCGGTGAGACCTAATGCCAGTCCGAGCCTACGCTAGCTTGGGGGCTGTGTGCCGTGTTAAACGCTATTCTGTGTTTGCCCGGGGAGTCTGAGGCTGTTAAATACTACAGCAGACTCCAGCATCGGGACTTTCCTCTTGTTAAAACCCTAAAGTAGTCTTTGTTAGCATCGGGAGCCAACGTCTGCAAGCTAAATGCTAGTCGTCTGTCAGTCCGGGGCCTGCAGAGAGTGTTGGGTTGGTGGTTGTGGGCTTTGGGACAAACCGAAGAGCTTTCAGTGCTTCAGGGACTCGCTGCTTGTTCGCCATCGAGGGACCTGCCTTTACATTCTGTTAGTGTCAAGAGAATGTTTTATGCCACGTCTCTGCTATAGAGGTTGTCGACTGTCGCTGTTCGCGGCTTTCAGCGATGTGTAAAGAGCCATGTCTGATGTTCCATGTTTGACTATTATGCTCTGGAAACTGGTGTTTGTTTCTGAAGTCGTAACTTAGTCTGAAAACAAAATGTGTAGAATGTTTTAAATTCCTCTACATCTCTCTGTGTATTCTTTCTGCTGGACAGGAGACAGCGACTTCCTTTCCGAGGCTACGAGTGTTTGTGAGTGCTTCCCTGAGCTGATTCTTTGTTAGTGGATGGGTTTGGAGTGGTGTTTGTTAGCACCGGGGCTTGAACAACATCTGCTGAGCATTTACACAGAATTAGGCAGCAACAGATAGTGTGTTCTGTCTGCCGCGTAGCGTTTTAGTGCCGTTTTAGTGTTTCACAGGCCCTTGTTTAGTCTGCCTACCTTTCATCCACCTGCAGTGTTTAATTAATCCTAATTACACAGATCAAGAACACTTCCAGGTTGGATTTAGCTCACAAAAATACCCACTCTACTACCCGAGGTGACCTTCCTTCGTCTGGATTGTATGAATTTTTAAAGGCAGTCTATCAGCCTATATGCACTAATCTTTTTTTTTTTTCAGGGCATCTATTAAAGATTACCTCACATGCTTGACTACCACAACACATGTATGCAGATACTCTGGTATAATGTACTACATTGAATTAAAGGTGCAAGAAGCGAGATTGGCAGCATTTCCTTTGCCTCTCCATCGATACACACGGTGACGAAAGTGCGTGAGTTTGGGTGCTATGTTTCCACGACGACTCTGTCGTTATATGGGTCTATGTCATATAGAGAATCATTGTCTGCTGCTTTATTAATATTCAGATTTTTAAATACATTCAGAACTCCTTTAACACCCTTTTTATGCATCAAACCAACTGTATCGGCTTTCAATACGACGCCCGAAGCCGAGACCAGATCGGGGTGAAACCTTTCAGACGCACCTTCAAAGAAGTAGTCGTAGATGAATTAACTCAAAGGAATTTAATGCGATCCCAAACGAAATCCATAAATCAGGATGCACAATTCCAAATGATCAACCAATGAATAAACTATTAAACAAAACTGATAATATTCGGTGTTATTCGGTAGTTAAAAAACGATATGATCTTGATCTTTGTCCAAATGAAAAAACACTTCCTGCTTTTCCGGTAGACATTTAAACGCGCCTGATAATTAGCCGTCAATCATCGGGCCACAGATGATACCATAAGCAAATCATAGGGGGAGCATTCCAAATAACCAAGGCATAATCCTGTTGTACACGAATATATACAATAATACAATAATTCTAAAAAATGAAACACAGAAATAAACAGAAATATTTCATATATAAGCGATGTGGCTCCAACACCAACCTTTAACAGCATTTTGATTTGTCCTGGCAGGAAGAGTTAATTAATGATGTTAACGATGTCTCTGTTGCATTTAAAGCTGAACTGAATATCTGCTAATGAGAGAACAGAACAGGTTTGAAGGGAAACCTGTTTCTGCTGGAACAACAGGAACTTTCCTGCATAAAGAGGAGCTGCTGGACCAGATGCACTCGTCATGTGGAGAGGCGCAGCATGTTGCCACGGAGAAAATGCAATCTCACTGCAGCCTTATTACCCATAGGGGATGCAGATGAGTAAGCAAGTAATACGTTAATGGAACATGGTGGGGTATTTTTCTTTAAGCTGTCTTCCCAAATTGGTTCCAAAATTAGGTTTCATCCTCCCCGATGCTGTTTCTCTTTTCCTGAACTGTTGCACCGAGGCTGCGTGAACATTCATAACACATAACTGATCTACATCGGGGAGAGAGCAGAGATGTTTCTTTGTTTTGCTTCGACAGGGATTCCTCCCGGTGAAAGATGGCGTAGTGTCGGATTAGGGTTGGGTTGTGTTGCGTGGCGTGAAAACCACTTAGAGACTCCCGATGACAAGACAGCGAGTTGTGTAGTGAAGAACAGCACGGCAATCTGAGGACTTAGAGAGGCGTGTAGTGTGAGCTAGTGTCCCAGCAGGCAGTGCCACGTCAATACGTGGAACTTTATTCCTAAACTCAATGCAAGCATCAACGCTATTAATCCTTTAATAACGTCAGAATGTCTAAACTTTTTGGACATTTAGTGAGAGTTTCCGTGAGAAATTCTCCGTCTAATTATTTAGAAAGCAGTTAATTATTTGGCTTTCTCATACGTCCCCATGGAAATATTGGATTCCTGCATGGTGAATGAGACGGTCATGACCTGAAGTTGAAGTAGGATTTACCAAATTAGTTTTCAGTGTTACCTCTGCCTGAAGCCTCGGATACTTTGGAAAAGACTTCTCCTCCACTGTGGCCAGTGATCTCTTTTAATATTCAATTCACCAGAATAATGTGGGGATGTAATTGAATCTCTCTACCACTCAAAGTGTGGGCAGAATATTATTCTGCGGCTGCAACTCTTGGCCTTCTTTGGTGATTGACTTATTTTGAATTTTGCATGTGACCCTTGCACGCTTCACTTTGTTGGTACAGGACTTACTTTGCCTCGCTAGTTTGTTTGCACTTTTGTGCAGATTGAAGTGGGATGGTACTTAGCAGCATCTGGGGGCCGTACTTTGTCAGGCCAACTTAATGTAGCTGACCTACTGCATTAAATATGAATGCAGCACATTGCTGGCCTCATCGTCCTCCTTACCACCATCTATTTCTCATTATTCTGCATACCAGCTCCATCCTCTTCTTCTGTGCTGCCCCGTGTCATCTCCTCTTCTGCCACCCCTTCACTTATCGTTCCCGAGCTGATGGTTGTGTGTTCCTCTCCTCATCCACCTTCACTCCATGTAGGCTCCTCCTCCTCCCGGAGCCCACATGACTCCTTCTCCCAATCATTCTGAGAAATGT
Organism: Eutrigla gurnardus; assembly: GCF_963514095.1. NCBI lineage: Eukaryota > Metazoa > Chordata > Actinopteri > Perciformes > Triglidae > Eutrigla > Eutrigla gurnardus. Next base: position 28,472,196 of record NC_139917.1, on the reverse strand, counting down.
GTCAGCTCCTCTCTCATTAGCCTGGATCTCCACTGCTCCGTCTCTCTCTCTCTCTGGCTCCACACTTTCATATTTCCGTCACTTGATTGCTGTAAACAAAAATTAAATTTGACATGAAGTACCATGTGTGTGTGTGTGTGTGTGTGTGTGTGGAGATGCTTTATGTGGTGTATTATTTAATGGTATGCTGGCTCATGAGCAAAGCTATATTTTGAGGGGCCTTTGTGTGTGTGTGTGTGTGTGTGTGTGTGTGTGTGTGTGTGTGTGTGTGTGTGTGTGTGTGTGTGTGTGTGTGTGTGTGTGTGTGTGTGTGTGTGTGTGTGTGTGTGTGTGTGTGTGTGTGTGAATGCTCTGTGCATGCATGTGGGTGGATGTGAAACTGAACATGAAGTTCACTATATTTGTATAATTGATGCACAATGTCATCAGTAAATCTCTAGGTACAGTATGTGGGTTATAATGTGGAAATACATTTTTGTGTGTGTGTGTGTGTGTGTGTGCGTGCGTGTGTGTGTGTGCGTGCGTGTGTGTGTGTGTGTGTGTGTGTGCATTATTTATATGTGAGCTTCTTGGTGGACTTGTGTGATTTGATGAGAAGATGCAGGTCTGTGTCAACGTCTCTTTTTATCCTTTATAATTCAGCAACCACCAGCAACTATCATCCCCCCTTCCACCTCTCCGTCTTCTGAAAAGACTCTTATTGAACATGTTAAAAAAATAAATAATAATACACTAAATAAAGCTCTTTCTGATGATGCTTGGACCGATCTTTCTGAAGTCTGGCCTGAACCTCCAGCCGCTGCTCTCCTCCTCACATGGCGGCGGTATTTAAGAGGAAGTGTGTGGGATGGACCACGATGACGGGTGTAAATATTAAACATGTTAAAAGCATGTTATGGACATGCATGTAGCACCACCTCGGTGATCTCTTCAGCCTGTCAGCTCCTAAGTACCATCGTTACCTCCTCGGTGGATCCTCTTAAGCCGGACTACAGGAGTTTTGGGTTGATTTATCCCCCTCTTCACAATCAGAAGGGAAATCTGATCTGGGACCAGGTCTGCACCGCCGTTCAGCCCAGATTATCTGGTAATGTGAGGGATTTACATCTCTTAAACCTCCCTTAGGTGAGGGGAACACAATGTGTGTATGGGGCTGTAACTCATTTTCAATTTTGATTTAATTTCATCATTCATTTAAGTGCTATGCATAACTAACAACCCCAAACCGGCAGCAAAAAAAAGAACAACAAATCATTGAGATCCAGCAAATGTTGTATTGGTATTTTTGCTTGATAAATGAGCCAAAGTGTGAATCTGGATGCTGGCTTATTATGTGGTATAAGCAGCATAATCATAAAGGCTTTAAACCTTCAGGCTACTTTAACATATATGGATGAGAAACAAAAGTCGAATGGTAAATTCAGAGCGTTTACAGACCAACGTCCTGGTGCAGCTTCTGGATTTTTTCACATTTAAAAAAAAAAAAAAGACTGACATTTGTGGTTGGATGAGCATTCCTACCGTATGTATTCATGTTAAATGATGATCACCAGGCCATGCAGTGTGCATCAGGCTGTGCTGACATAAATCCACTTGGCTTGGCCTTTATCGACTTGTATTTGTGAGGATAACCTTTATTGGCGGGCAGAATAAATGAATGCCTCCTTCATTCTAGCTCCACTAGTGTTAGAAATAGGCAAGGCAGCTTTACAGTATTAGCACCTTTCATACACAAGGCAGACTCAAAGTGCTTACATGTCATACAATAAAGTGAAAAAATAGAAGAATTAAAAGAAAATAAAGGCAAAATAAAATGCATTACAGAAAGACAAGGAGAATAAAAACATATTTGCAATACAATAGTATAGTTGTATAGAGTTATATCTGAAAATATATAAATCTATAAATCTGACCTTATATTTAAATAAGAATAATAGAGTAATAACTGTATTGGTATAGCCCTCCAAATCTACCTTTACAAAGTCAACAAATACAAATGATCAAAAAGAACAAATGAATTGAGTAGCATTTAAATAATGAAGAAAAGGCAGTGACTCCTGAGATGTGGTTCCATCGAGGGCAGTGGGTTTTCTAGTTAAAGTTCCTCAGGTGTTATCAGACAGATATTGTCAACCCGGTGGAGGGGGCGGATTCAAACGTGGACCCAGCAGAACTCAGGTAATCTATTCCAAAGGACTGGAGCGCTGTCTGCAGCCCAGACTGGAGAACAGCTAACCTTATCGGAGGACTTCAGGCCACGGGCTGCTACGTAAGGAATTACAAGCTCTGCCAGGTCGGGCCCTAAAAGTCAAGATCAACATTTCCAAATCAATTCTAAACTGGACCAGCAGCTGGTGGGGGGGAGCTAATATGGGGGAGCAATTTCAAGATTTGGTTAAACGTCTGGCAGACACATGGAGCCGTGAAATGATCTTTTTGGAAAGAAGGCTATTCAAACCAGATGAAGGAAATCAAACTCAATTCTTTTGAGTTTAGTGGTATTTAAACG
>NC_139917.1:28435043-28469487 GCF_963514095.1 Eutrigla gurnardus | reverse complement strand
GAAAATGTGGAGCCACAGTTTATAGAGCGCATCCTCTGACTACGGATAAAAAGCACTATGAAATGGCCTATTTGTGGTTATTGTAGCTCAGTAAAATGATGTTCAGCATTAATGACTTGGATTTTTGTCTGCGTTACATTTCAGACATAAAGCCAGTTCAGTAATACTGCATCAGAGGAAATGAGCGGGTAGAGCGCTGTTATTTGGCTCAATTAGGATTTGAGTCGGTGTACGGCTGTTTTATTGGCTGCTGGCGGTCGATGGGAATCAAACCTGTGAGTTATGAGGCCGTTATCCCCGACCATTAGGACCCTCTTGTTGCCAGTAGTTCCTCTCTTGCAGTGTAGTCTTGTTGCCTTCCTCTAATGCTCTTATCTCATCTCAGTCGCTTCTCTGACTCACTGATTGCAAAATGGTTTTAATTCAAGCAGGTTTTTGAATCTGATTTGCACTCGCTTACTCACTCCGGCTCTTGCTTATTTTATTTTTTTCTTCCTTTTCTGCGATGAATTCAGTTCCTCCACATGTGCTGTGTGTCGTTGCAGGATGAGAAGTCCACGTTCTTCCAGTTCGGCGCTGCTCTGCAGCAGGAGGCTCTGCTCATGCTCTCCATCATGGAGGAATATGACTGGCACGTTTTTTCTATCGTCACTTCCAAGTTCCCCGGGTACCAGGATTTCATCAGCACACTGAAGATAACTGTGGACCACAGGTGATGAACACGCTCCCCCCCGCCCCCACACATGTGCACGCTCTTCATCGCTAACCTTGACTCGGGCAGCTGGCGAGATTAAGCACCGTGGATTATTTAATGGTGTGTTGTTACAGCTTTGTGCGCTGGGACCTGCAGAGTGTGGTGACACTAGACGCTGTAGACGGCGACCCAAACTCCAAATCACACATTGCCCTCAAGAGGATCCAGAGTCCCGTTATACTGCTGTACTGCTCTAAGGATGAGGCCGTGTGAGTGTATTTAATTTTCTCTCTGCTGTCCCGACTCTCCGTCATACGCCTGTCGAGCTTCTGGAGCGAATCATTATTAACTCTCTGACTCTGCTGCTTCACAGGTATATACTCGAGGAAGCTCGATCGCTGGGCCTGATAGGAGCCGGTTACATTTGGATCGTGTCCAGTCTCACCACTGGAACCCGGACTTTACCCTGAGGTAGTGAGGCCCCATATGTAGGAACAGGTGGCCACTTTTGAGTGGTTTGACAGGACGAGTCAGTGTTTCCAGGCCTTTTCTCCATATGAATCATCTCCTTTATCTCTCTACAGCTAATAAGAAAAAGATCAATACAGGAATGATGAAAGAAATCCAGTCATCTCTCACAACATCAACACGCATCCTGAATAAAGGATGCCTTTCTATTACTGTTTCCTGTTAACCAGCTGAAAGTAGTCCAACACATAACCTTCTGTGTTTTTACACTAAACTTATAGACAACATATTAGAGGTGCTGGAAAGCAGACTGAGCCTCGTTAGCCGTTTGTCCGTCATATTTACTATCAGAGAGTATATTCAGAGTTGTGTCAATCATCTCATCTAACCAGAAAGCAAATAAGCATATTTTCCCAAAATGTCGAGCTAGTCTTTCAAGCATCATCAGATATTTTTAGTCGACTGCTTTGTTTACCTCTACCTGAAAACATTTGCTCAGCCTTTAAAATAGGATGTCTGACAGCATCACATACACATGCACGCTCAAAATGTAGGACTGCGAGGCAGCTATTATCCAAGTAGGATATAAATATGTGGATAAATAATTCAAGGTTATAATCAGCTCAAATGTTCCCCTCGCATTAAAAATCCACTGTTTGGCTGATTCCTTTTCTCAAAAGCCTCTCCAGGCTGTTTATTCTCCTCCTCTCCTTGTCCATCATTGTCAAGTCCCTTTTTATGTTTTGATTCAAAATTTGGTGGCAAATTAAGAAGTGAAAACAAAACATCGTTGGGTAGATTGACAGACCGGTGTGTCTGATGTTTGCTCACACACTTCGTGAGCTCATCCTTTTCTTTCATTGTGACAGTTTTGAGATGTAGGCGGAGCCTGAGCGACTCAGTGTGCGGACTCATGCTTACTAAAGTCAGATATTAATTATTTCAGGGAGGCACATGGAACCAATCAATCCGCCTTTGGGATATACGTTTAAAACTTCATCTTACACACCTTATGTGCCACTCCTCATACGTCTTCTCTGGTCCTCTCAGGTGTTTCCCCTGGGAATGATCTCCGTGTCCTACGACGACTGGGAGTACCCGCTGGAGTCGCGGGTGCGGGACGGGGTGGGCATCATCTCCTCCGCAGCCACCGCCATGCTGCGGGAGAAGGGGGAGCTGCCCGAGGCCCAGAGCAGCTGCTACAGCACAGCGTCAGACAGGAGCCCGGGGAAGCTTCCACCCAGCGCCCTGCGCAGGTGTGTGTGTGTGTGTGTGTGTGTGTGTGTGTGTGTGTGTGTGTGTGTGTGTGTGTGTGTGTGTGTGTGTGTGTGTGTGTGTGTGTGTGTGTGTGTGTGTGTGTGTGTGTGTGTGTGTGTGTGTGTGTGTGTGTGTGTGTGTGTGTGGAGATCAAGGTCTAGGCGCTTGCATAACTGGCTGTTTTTTTGTGGAGCTGAGTGTGGAGCTGTGTTACGTAAGGCTTTTGAATGTAATAATGAGGAGGGAGAGAGGAGAAGGAAGTGGAGATGACGGCGGCGTTAAACGCTGTGATGTCTGATGACATTTAACACTATTAGCTGTTGTGTTCACGGCTGCTCGTGTATGAGCCCACGACAATGAGCTGAACTTCAGGGAGACCTCCGTGTTGTTGCCGCCCCGTGTTAACCTGAGCAGACTATACGCTGCTGTGTGTGTGTGTGTGTGTGTGTGTGTGTGTGTGTGTGTGTGTGTGTGTGTGTGTGTGTGTGTGTGTGTGTGTGTGTGTGTGTGTGTGTGTGTGTGTGTGTGTGTGTGTGTGTGTGTGTGTGTGTGTGTGTGTGTGTGTGTGTGTGTGTGTGCACCTTACTTCACATGACTGGATTCACTGTCATTAAGTCGGGATTAAAGCAGCTTTTACTAGCTTTGTTCTCTATCTCTTTTTTCTTGTTACGTGGCTCTGTGGGTGGCACGTATATGTTGCCAGGTGTGTGCACGTGTGTGTGTGTGTGTGTGTGTGTGTGTGTGCACATATGCATACCAGCATGTGTGTATGTACTCCATTCTGAAGTCTCTGTGATGACGAAACAGTGGAATCCTTCAACAAAAGGGGAGGCACAAATAGACGCACATTCATCCCCAACGCTGTGAAAGCTCACATACAGAATGTGTTCGTGGCATTCAGGCAGATTTGGTGTGATATTGTGACTGCATCTTGAGGCATCCAGTGGCTAAAATCTGATTATTAATTCAGGAATTGATATAAAAGTGACTGAATACATGGAGGTCAGGCTCTGTACAGCCATGATGACTTACGAGTTCGCCTCATTAGAATGAGAGCCGTGATGTGATTTCCAGCATTATGGCTTTATTATCCCATTCCTCCATCCTATTAGCCCATTACAGTGTATATCAAAGCATATATTACACCCAGTTGTTGACAGGCTGATCCAATATAACTCAGAGCTTTTTCTTTTCTGTCTGAGGTTCCTCATTTGTTTCATTAGATTATATTAGATCTCATTTGCATGTTTGTAAAAACAACTGCACACCGTTTTTTGTGATAACAGACTGACAGGTTGGATTTCCCTGATTTGGAAGTGGCGAGGCTGTGATCAGAATTCTGCATACATTAGTCTAGATGCAATCTTGCCGCAGTGTGTATAAACAACGTGAGGTGGAGAGGAATAAGACAACATAATCTGGCACTTATTAGATATCATCCACCCCGTTGGATTCCCTGTCATTCTCGCCTGACAGGCATTAATATCCCAGATTGTAGTTCTGTTTATTTAGTCTCCGTTTTTTTAGGTTTGTCTAGGTAATACATTTCAAAAGGTTATTCTATTTGATGGAAGCAACGCACCATGCAAACCCCTAAGCTGTCACTATTTTCTGAAAAGATGCTCCCTGCCACAACACAGAGTTTGGGAAGAGCCTCCCTTCCTTCTTTATTCATACTTTTAGAGTGCTCAAGCAATGGCTACCCAAGTACTCCAATAATAGGAACATGTTCTGCACGTAGCGATAAGCGGACCCACATTTAAAAGATGCCATTTGAAAGAGCAGAGTTTTTTTTTCTTTCTGTAATGCGCTTGTTGCTGCTTTTAAAACCGGCATTACATTCCAAGTTAATGCATATGATTCTGCGTACAGTCATTTAGAAATCGCTGAAGCCCTTTTTAATTTAGCTGTCCGTTAAGATTTGTAAACATCACACAGATCGCAAAAATGATATGAACGTACATGTGCATATGAATATGAATAAATTAAGTATAATCTGCCTCAAAAAACCCAACCAGCCTCGTCCGTTTCGATCAAAATCTTTTACCCAAATAATGGTAACCAAGTTGAAACAGGAGGAGACAGCCGTTTCCCGGAATAGACCGTCACAGTGTTTCCGCTGTACAGCATGTATTCAGCTGTGGCGATGCACTGTGACAAGGGCATCACCTGCTGCACCATGACCACGATTCAAAGACAGAAATACAGATTTGTCTCGACATGTCACGATTAGCAAGCTATAATGACAAAGGCAGGAGTCTGGTATGTGTTCTATTTCATTTTGAGTGTTGAGAGAGGGTCTACATGGCAGGGAGGATCTGTTATTTACTCTTACTGTGTGTAAGAGAGAGCAAAGGCCTGTTTGCTCGTCTTTGTAAAAGCAGATGATGAATGGACCTCTCTCCACTCTCCAGCAACCATATCTATGTGTGTCAGAGTGTTGGAGTGCTATTCTCATAGTTTTCACCTGCAGGCGCACGCCAAACAGCGCTCAAAAGATTCTCCTTCTCTTCATGCATCTTGACTTCCTGTTGCAATACTTGGGTTTCTGCATGAATCCCTCATGGCCTCGGCTCCGTGTCTCAGAGAGGACAAGACGAGTTTGAGAATAATGATGCTGGGAATCTGTTGTGCATCTTTTAAAGGTGTGTTAAGTGAGACTTTGCATTAGGAACATACTTATAATGCATTAAAACCAGCTTATTGCACTGTATATTATAGTTATAACTAAACACTCCATAATGCTTTATAACAGTTTAATAATCATAACACCTTTTTAAAGCATTTTATATTGGCTTTTATGGTCAAGTATCACAATACTTCATTATTGCTGGTCACTAACTGACATTTTACTTTACTTTATGCAAACAATGAACAGTTAAAAACTTATAACCAGCTGGTGATGAATTATATCTTCAGGAATTTCATCAACGATGACTAAGCAGCTAAGTTGTAATTATGTTATAATTCATTATGACAGTGATTATAAGGCATTGGAAAAAGATTCAAATGTACTGTATGGGAATGATCATACACTAACATGTAGTCAGTGAGGGATAGTTATGAAGTATTATTATGTTTGACTGTATACGTCATCATATGCTAATGTGTGTTATGAATACTATTTTAAAGCATGAATAATATTCATGTCAGCAGATCGAACGCATAATTAGTATGTTTATGATGCATTACTAACATATGTGTCATGCAGAGCGCGACCAGAAAGATATATATGAAAGCAAACTCTTGTGTCAAATGCAAAAATTCTTGTGAAGCAGATGTGAAGCTGCAAATCTTTGACTTTTAAGACATTCTGTATTAGTCAGATGATATTTCAGTCGTATGGTAACCGTGGAAACCATGTTTGACGCAGCGTCAAAATGAATATCACCATTTGTAATAAGAGGGAACACAAGGCATCTGAGAAAACGTGTGGTCTGATTGTGGCAGCTGCTGTCCCGCTCGTTATTTGGTCTTTTTAGTAAACTTCCTACGACAGGAACCCCCCCCCCCCCCCCACACCCACACACACACACACACACACACACACACACACACACACACACACTATCATCCCAAGTCTTAACATCCTCGCCTTCCGAGATGTGTTTTACTGGAGCGAGTGTATTCCTAATCCCACATCGCTGGGAGTGATACCGGTGCATTTCCTCCTCTACTGCCTCACTTCAGCGAGTGTGTAAATGTTTCAGGCTCTGTCTGCGTATGCAGGATACTCGTGATACTCGTGATACTCGTGATACTTGTGATACTTGTGACTGTAGTGAGTAAGAGAGTGAGGGCAGCCTCGTTGCATCAGTGTCTTTCAGGCATGGATCTGTGGAGAAATCAATGCTGAATGTTGATGGGAGAGATACGTGGCCTTTGACTCTCCCTACTCCTACACACAGAGAGATGCTCACACACACACACACACACACACACACACACACTCATGCATGCACACACAGTGGGTGAAGACGGCATTGATTTGAAGAGGATACTCTCGCAGTGATTACAGAGTGCTTAACTTGTTGTTCCAAATGTATCTGCTCGTGTGCACACATTCGCACAAACAAAAGCCAAAAAACCAAAGCAAATAACAGCTTTCCTGCTTGTTTCAGACACATGATGCACGTATGGAACGATGGCCGTGACTTATCCTTTACTCCAGATGGTTACCAGGCCAACCCCAAACTGGTAGTCATCGTCCTGAATAGTGAAAGGAATTGGGAGAAGGTAACGCATAAACGCAGGGGTATTATTTAAAAGTCAAAACACTGTTATTAAGATGGCTATCCCTGATTTTTTTTTCTGTGTCTTTACCCACACACACACACACAGATGGGCCGCTGGGAGAACGGGACACTGTCGCTGATGTTCCCGGTGTGGCCGAGGTATAACTCCCACGGGGACGAGGATGCCGATGAGAACCATCTCTCCATCGTCACGCTGGAGGAGAAGCCCTTCGTCATCGTGGACAACGTGGACATCCTGACCGGCACCTGCATGAGGAACTCCGTGCCCTGCCGCAAGCACGTCAAAGAGTGAGTAGACACCCGCCGCAAACGTGCACCGTGCTGCTTTTAGAGGCTCAGTGTTACTGAGAAAAGGCTCACGATCAATCCCTGAACTGGACGTGGTTCAGGAGGAAGAAGGGAAAGTTCCTTTATCCCCTTTTTTTTTTACTTTTTTGATGCTAATACCTCTCGTCATTCATAATAACATACTGTCGACATAATTACCTTTAGAACAGAATGTTTACATCATAAACAATTTTACATATAGTAGAGAAATTAGCTGTAATCATTTCTAGTAACATATAGTTCTACTAATTAAGCTATGGGGTTTTTCAGGTATCGGAAAATGTCGTTGTCGGTATTGAATTCCAGGTTTCAAATCTGAATCAGTACAGAACATTACCCAATGATACCTGGACCTACTCTTTATTTTATTACTGTTTACTATATACAACTATTTAAAACCACCAACTTTCTCCCTTTATTTTTTTATTTTTTATTTTTGTCATGGTGTGTTGTCTGTATGTTTCTATAATACCTGCCTTAGGACGAGGGATGAAATTTAGCAATTATGCTAACTCCGGCATATTTACATTGATGTTCTTTGATATGTTAATTAATGTGCATTGTCCTAATCAAATAAATAAAATGTATTACAGCTGATTAGTAATAATAACTAGTAAGAGTATTTGTAATTAGTTAACTAGTAAGGTGAAAAGACCAGTGCAGCTAGTAAGCATTCACTAGTTCAACCAGGAATCTGAAGTCTGATGTCAAAGATATGGAATAAATGCTCAAACAAGCACCTGTTCCTTCTTCTCAGTTGAATAAGAAAAAGAGACGATAGAAAAGTTGTTTCTTGATCTCGGAAAAGCATCAATTAGTTTCCCTGTCATCATTCTACTATCGATCTACTATCTATTCCTTCCAGTAGAAAAGAATGAATAGAATCACACATCTCAATTGAGTCTCAAATTGTCGAAGATTATACTCGTCAATCAGCTGACCTTTGCTTCTCCACTTTAGCTCTACAAGGATTAATTCTGGGCCCACTCGTTTTTTACTTTATATAATAATGACTCATCATCAGTTTGCCCTTGAGACTCCAAATGTATATGCCTGACGATGTTCTTCACATGGTGGTGTTCAAACCTCGACTCACAGACTCGCTGCTCCGTGAGTCGGTTCTTCCCAGACAAACAGGTGTTTGTTTGTTTTTCATCATCGTCTTCGTCAGTGTAGTAAAGACTGAAACGCTCTTCAGACTTCTGTCGGAGAGTTCAACACACCAGCAAAGTTAGTTCTCATTTGCTTCATGGGGAATGAGTTCTGTCAGCATTAATAATTAATTGCTCTCTGTTGCTGTCGGCTCGCTAATGCCAATCTGTCGGCGGACATGATTTTTGTTTCTGCTGTCACTGTAATTACATGTGTTGAACACTGTGCTCTTTGTTTGATTGTTCCATTAACTAGTGGGATTCTCGTGTCGTTCTGAACGTGTCACTTCTTTTTAAATAATACACTTATTAATTAGCAATGCTGCTTATCGTTTCCCTCCGTGGAAATTATTGTCAATACACTTTAAAATTCACATCTTTAATGTTCTACAAGCTTGCATGATATTCCAGTTAAGTTTATATAATATCTGATCTCCCATCTGTGGCCATGAATGGAAGCAAAGAAAGGCTATAATTATTTAAAAATATAAGTAACTGAACTCTTTTGAAATGTAACCATTATTGACTTTATTTAATGTTAACGTTTAAATATGACCAAAACTAGTAGAACTGAAGTAATTCACCATTTCTGTGAATTTCCTTGGGTTGATATTTTCTGATGGTAATTTCATGTTGAACAACCTTTTTAATGTAGATACAGAATTCAGTCTCTTACATGGATGACATGACTTTTTGACTTGAATATTTAGATCCAGAAATGATCACTTGGATGAACTTTAATATTCGGTCTGCATTCGTAAACTTGAAAATAATGTATTTTAAAAAACAACTTTGTGATATGTAGACTAGAGCTGGAGCAATTAGTTGGACGTTAGAGTGAATGGACAGGAAATTAATTAATTAAATGATTAATGGGCAGAATATGTTAGGATTGAGACAGACGATCAAACGATTAATCAGTTAATTGAGGAAATATAATGCACATTAGTTAGTGATTAAAATAACTGTTAGTTGCAGGCCTAAATTGCACAACTTTAAATAAGCTGTTATAAATGGAGATTTGACTCGAGGGCAAATATTTTAATGCTATAAATTCACTGTTCAAGTATTCAGTAGTGATTGTTTGTTTATTTAAAGGAAGTGTACATTAATTAATATGATAACAATGGTTCATATAAATGTAACCAAGTTAAACACATCTTCATTTGTCATCTCTGGCAGGTAGGGGTGGGTAAAAATATCGATACGGCAATATATCGCAATACTTTGCCGCCCAATACAGTATCGATTTTTCAACTCCAAAGATCGATTTAAAAAAAAGATACATGTTTAGACGCGTTGTGAATGCAGTACTTTATCATTTTATTTTCAATATTTAATCCAGGGAATTTCATGGGAATTAATAAAATGGAGAGGCTGTTTTGAATGAAATAGTTTTGACTCAATTTGTCCTCTGATCAATATCATCTGATGTACATATACAGGTACTTGTGTTTTCATCTTTATTTATATCGCAATATCGTGATACGTATCGTATCGTGACCAAAGTATCGTGATATGTATCGTATCGTGACCAAAGTATCATGATATGTATCGTATCGTGACCAAAGTATCGTGATATGTATCATATCGTGACCAAAGTATCGTGATATGTATCATATCGTGACCAAAGTATCGTGATACGTATCGTATCGTGAGGTTCTTGCCAATACTCACCCCTACTGGCAGGTTGATGTTTACAGGAAAACAAGCAGACGACAAACTTAGAGCTAGCACATAGACATGCGTAAAAGACACATAAGCATATTTATCTATAATAAAGTTCAAACTTAGTTGCTTCAAATATTCAAATCTCTATTCAACTTCGGTTTCCATACCAGGAATGAAAACCAGCCGTTACGTTTCCTTCAGTTATGCCTCTGAATGTGCAATGCCTGTTAAAAAAACAACAAGCTGTAAATAAATAAATAAAACCATGCATAAATCCTGTGCTGTACCTTGAGACAGAAAATGAAAAGATGTTTCATGTGGGATTCAGCCCGACCTTTTGTCATCTCCCATCTGGACTACTGTAACTCCCAGCAAGTCGTAAAGCATTCTGTATTCTGGGTTCCAACCATGCAGAGCACCGCTGCATGCCCTGTCTACAACCTCCCCAAGTCCTCCTTTTGTCACCTCCCCACATATATCTCCTCCTCCCCTCCCCACCGGCTGCCGCTGGCTGTTCACATCACATTCTGAATTCTGTTCCTGGCATTCAAGGCTGCATATCTGCAGGCGGTGGTCTCTCCGTCCTTTCCAGCTCCGCTACAACCGTCCACTTCGCTCCTCGCCCCCCGGGGCAGCTACGTCACCTTTCACCTGGCCTTCACTCTCTTCACTCCTTCAGCCCGGACCGCTCAATGAAGCTCTCCTCACTATGCACATCTGTTTACTTTCTCATTTTTTAGCATATCGTTATCAGGCGTGATCACGTCAGGATGGCAGGAATAAGTGGCTCATGATGCCAGTAGCAGCTAATGGAATGGAAATCTCTACAGATTCATATTGACTTTGTTGTTCTCCCTCATCAAATGTGATAATTTCTTCATGTATATGTACATTTTTTCCCCCACCTCATCACAGCACTGCATATTAAATTACTTTCTCCACTGCAACACTAGCAGTGGGCAGACTGGCTTAAATCATCCTTTGTTACAAGTGAGAATGAATTTCTTCCATATGTATGATGACGCTTCTAAAACAATCAGCACAGCCCTTTCAACGGCAACACGTCAAACAGCACAATGGACGTTTTCCTCTTTGAAAGACACTTAAAAGGTGTTTTTGTCGTGGCTGAAATGTGTTGCCGGCCTTCTCCGGTGTGTAAACAACGCTGAGATGTTTCTCAAGCAGTCAGTGAAAGTAAAAGTTTCTCAAAGACGCTTCCCTTGGATTCTTTGACATCCTGGGTTTAGCTCCAATTATCTGCTATATATGGACACCTCAATAATACACCTAGACGCTTTGTTTCTCTCCGCTAATTCAGCTCCCATCTGAGCCCATCTGGATCCAGCCGGTTCACAGTGCAGAAGCATTAATCATGATTGCAGCAGGTTTAATTGCCACCGGCTCGGTATCTGTATCTGCATTGTTCTTTCGGCCACGGCACAGCCGAAGCACACAACTAAAAGTCCATCTTTTTAGATTCTACTCAGTCTCCATTCGTTGTCATCATTTCAGTGAATGTCAACATTTATACCAGACGATAGCAAATAGTTCTCAGGATGTAGGATAGGAGTAAATCCAAGGCTAGCATCAGAGAGAGTAAATACTCTCTTTGAGGATATATTTACTAGTTTCAGATGGACTGGAGATAACAGACGCTGCAGCACAGCGAGCGTTGAGGTTCTGACCCGTGCAGTCATGGCTTCTCGGACCATTAGACCACTGAATCACCGCGTGTGGAAAGTTTAACTTGTGACCCCGTTTCTTAACCCTTCCTCCGAGCCGGCCGTCGCTGAAGTCATCGCCGAGATGACTCGTGACCCCCCCCCCCCTCCGTATCCATCCATCCATGTACCCACATATACACTGTACATCCAACCATCCATAAGTGCTACATTTACTCACTCCTTCCATTCCGTTAGTGTTTGTTATCACTAAAGTATGGAACAAACAGATGTGGCGTCCGTGTGTGTCGGGGAGTCTGTGTGTTTACATAGTGACATAAGGACACACAGAGGCCTCAGCTGGGAGAGCTAATGTATATATTATGTGTGCATTAGACCACCTGGGGCACACACTGTACATACACAGGCTCACACACATGTATGAATACCATGCTCTCACACACACACACACACACACATGAAGCTGTGCCACAGATCCAGTTGAGTGCTGCTAAAAGACATTTTAATCCTTTGATGATTCAGTTCTTTGACAGCCGTTCTCTATGTGTGTGTGTGTCTGTGTGTGTGTGTGTGTGTGTGTGTGTGGATTCCTCCGTTCTTTTTATTTTATTTTTTTTTTCAAACTTGAAGTGAAAAGGTCGCAGAGTTACTGTTCCAGTCCATACATGCTACGCCGCATCAGGGACGGCAGACATGGGAGCAGAAATAAAGTTTTCATGGAACTACTTTTTTAAAATGCTGGTAGAGTTTAATAGATTATGAGTATCATTTGATCCAGCGATTCAGTTTAGTTCACAGCTCCGAGGTCCCCGGGGAGAGCTGTCAGAGAGGTTTACTTAAACATCCGCTTCCTCTCATCCCGTCTCATACGGCTGCTGTACGTATGCACAGGAGGTACTGTGAGTTTTAGACGTCATCAGTGGAGCACATGGGAGGAGGGGACAGGACAGCGTAAAGAGACGAGGGGAAGGACAGCTGATAATTTAATCATGTGGGTTGGTTTTTCTACCAGAGTCCGACTCTATTTAAAGCTTGGCAACATCTGCTCAGTACCCCTGTGTTTTCAGGCACTGAGGGAAACACATACACACACTCACAAACGCCATATAAGCTCTCTCTGGCCTTCAGCACTATTCACTACTCATAATTACAGTGTTTTACAGTTTGATGTGGAGCGAGCGGGCGGCCAGAGTCCCGTTACGCTGAAATGTCCTCTCACATAAAACCTCGCTGTGTGTCCGTGTCTTGCAGCAACAGCACGTCAGGAGGTTCCTACATTAAGCAGTGCTGCAAAGGCTTCTGCATTGACATTCTGAAGAAGATCGCCAGGAACGTCAAGTTCACCTATGACCTCTACCTGGTCACGAATGGAAAACACGGCAAGAAGATCAATAATATTTGGAACGGCATGGTCGGAGAGGTAAGTCCAACACGTCCGTCTCTGTATGGGTCTGACTTTCTGTGTAATCATTGGGAAATGTGGTTTCTAGCCGGGCTCCAACGACTCATAAATCCACCTGCTAGACCTCCAGTCTTTATGCTAAGCTAACCAGCTGCTGCCTGTTTCGTCATATTTAATGGACGGATATGAGAGATCTTCTGATCTAAGTGCCGAGGGGCCGGAAACAAATAAGCATGCAGTTAATTTGTCGTGATTAATAATTTAATGGCACTCAATATAGCAAATCTATCGCCTCCACACGACTCTCAACGTGGAGTCTTTGCATGGGGTTTGTTGACTTTAAAAACCATGTGGAACATCAGAAAAACAACAAAATGTGATCCAATTGTAAACAAAGGAGTAAACCCACTAAACATTAGCAAGCTGCCGGTTTCTCACTCTTAAACTCCCACACAGGTCTTTTAGACTCAAAGATATAAAATGTAATGTGTTCTGATGCTGTAAAAGAAGAAAAACCTGTCATTTATATGGACTAATATTTCTCACTGGGCCTTTTCATTCCATATAATCAACTTTAAAGAAAGCATTGACATCATTGATGTTTTCTGTCAATGATTTATTCGATCACAGCTGAATCTAGAGTGGCATTGGAGGGCGCAGACCTCGGCCAAGGCCAGTCCACTCCGTTTAATGGGCTCTTCCTTCGCCAATACGACATCCTTCAACCAGGTCTCATCCGGCCAGGAGACTCAGCGTAATCCTGCTGACAAACAAACCAAAAAACACAAACTCCACGGCGGAGATAATTAAAGTTAAGTGCTGTCACAATCCAATCCCCCAAAGGTTGAGAGCGGAACATAAAACGTCTGATAATGGACGCTGACAATATGATCCATATATTGTGGTAATGTTTATGGGAGCAGACTGCTGGGAGCCTTTAGAAAATTAAATCCGGGGGAGAAAAAACCCTTTTACTGCATACTAAAAACAACATCTTTATGTGCAGAATCGTTGTCTGTCACAATCCATCCAGGCACCCAGGAATGGTGGCACAATGAACAAGACAGATGTATTTTTACTTTTCATCCGATATGGCTGGAAATGCCCTCCAACCACAGCTGACATTCTGAGCTCGTAGCCTCAGTCACCGTGATATTTCACTTCCAAAATAAAGAACAGGAGGCAGAATGGCATGACGTTGTCCAAACATTCTGGGAGCTCCCTGTTTGTTTCTGTCATTGTCGGCGCTGAGTCACGCCCTCGCCCTGACCGCTCTCTGTCCACCAGGTGGTGTATAAGAAGGCGGTGATGGCGGTCGGCTCGCTGACCATCAACGAGGAGCGCTCGGTGGCCATCGACTTCTCCGTGCCCTTTGTGGAGACCGGCATCAGCGTCATGGTGTCGCGTAGCAACGGGACGGTCTCTCCTTCTGCCTTCCTCGGTAAATCCATCCTCGTCTTCTTCAACCGTCTTCTTTCTTCTCTCCAACTCCCCGTCAGCCGACTGCCGGGAGCAAGGGAGGAGGAAACGGAGGTGTTTACATGTCAGCACATAAAATGGAATATTTTATTCAGACAGTATACGCTGGCCAAATTCCACTTGTACTCTGACTTTATCTAGGCCTCAGCACCCAGAGCACATTAATATTTCTAGCAGAGCAGAGGATGCCGAATGTGCCAGCTGTTTTTTTTTTACTAGTCAACTCAGAAAAATCATTCTTGATCCTCTCCTCCTCTTCCTCCTCCTCCTCGTTCCTCCTCCTCCAGTTGTTAAGATGACTAGAAACTGAAGCGCTTCTCCGTGCTCGCCTAATGTCTTGTATTGTCATTGGAGCGAGACGGGGAGCGAGGGGATGTGTTGGACCATGCGTGTGTTGGTCCCTGCATATCAAGCCATGTGTCAGTATGCGTGTGTGTGTGTGTGTGTGTGTGTGTGTGTGTGTGTGTGTGTGTGTGTGTGTGTGTGTGATAATTGGGGGGGGGGGGGGGGGTTGACACCGCACGAATGTATTAGGATGTTTGCATATTGAATCAAGGGTGTGTGGAAGGAATGTCCTTATGTATGTTAAGGGGTGAATACTGTGTGTGTGTGTGTGTGTGTGTGTGTGTGTGTGTGTGTGTGTGTGTGTGTGTGTGTGTGTGTGTGTGTGTGTGTTTATATGAAAGCACATTGTATGCATATGTGTGTGAGTGTGTGTGAGAGTGTGTTGAGCCTGGGCCAGGGTATCAGTGACGGTTCAGTATCCCTCGCACTCATATTAGAGGCACCTCAGTGCACAATCTCTCAGGGATGGCTAACCCTGGCAGTCACATACTTATACAGTGACACACACACACACGCACACACACACACACACACATACATACATACAATTTGTCTGGGTCCAGCGTCCCTGGCACTCGTCCCACTCTCTGAACTCCTGCCCTGCTACACACCAAACACATGCAGACTCACACTCTCAACTCACACACAAGCACTGATCACAGGCGATCACACACACATGCCCACAGCAGGGCACATCAGATCACTGGGAGTTTGATTCTCCTCTCTCCCCCCTCTGTCTCCCTCTCTCCCCTCCCTCCCTCCTTCTCTCCCTCCCATCTCCCCTGCCTCAGGCCTCTCCCTCTCTCAGCTCTCATCCAAGGGAATAATGAGAAATATGGAAATGTGCTCCGTCAAACTCTCTGTGACTAACTCTCCTTCCCTCCCGCCTCTCTCTCTCTCTCCGTCTGTCTCCCTCTCTCCCCCCTCTCTCACTGTCATCCCGTGCCTCTTCTCTCTTTCTCCGAGTCTCCTCTTTTTCTCCGTCCCTCACTTTTGATGCAGCTCCTGCTCCTCCGCGGTGTCTCATGAACTCAATTTAACTCTCCGCCCTCCTCCCCCTCTCCCTCCCCCCCTCTCTCTCCCCACCTCTCAGAGCCCTTCAGCGCCTCCGTTTGGGTGATGATGTTTGTGATGCTGCTCATAGTCACAGCCATCGCCGTCTTCCTCTTTGAGTTTGTCAGTCCGCTGGGCTTCAACCGCAACTTGGCCGGGGGCAAAGGTAGGCTTACAAACCCGATCAGGAGTATCACACCCATCGTGTCTCCCAGGAGCGGGAAAGCAAAGATCCAAGCTCACCCCCGGAGCGAAGGAAGCCACCTATTATTACCCCCGACTTTAGACAGCTCACTTAATGTAGCGGAGCGTTAGCAGCTCTCTCCTCAAGCTAGTCACGTCATCAGAAACCAGCAACTGGTGCCAGCTCTGCTGAACCGCAGATTAATTTACCATCCAAATGACCCACAGGCCGATGCAGGTTTATGCAATTATGTCTTTTATTTGATTCCCATTTCCTGAACATGGTTTTAGTTTCTCATCTTAGACACTGATTGAACAACGGATGCCAAAAAAACTGTTTTCTAACTATACTTTATTTTACGATGAATGTGTTTCTCCTCCAGGAGAACAGTGTCTTTTAAAAGAATACTTCAGCATTGTTGGCAAAGACACTCATGGGCTTCTTGATGAGCGTGAGATGAGGAGATTGATAGCGTCCTGGTGCCTGGATGATAAATATGAAGCGGGAGCGTTTGGAGCACAAAGGCTGGAAACAAGTGGAAGCAGCGAGCGCGGCTCCGTCCAGAGATAACAGAATCCATCTCCCAGCACCTCTAAAGCTCACTAATTAACACATTCTATCTGATTTGTTTAATCTCCACACAATCTGAAGAGTAAAAACAGCATGTTGGGTTCAGTGCCAGACTGTTGCTTAGCTGGGAGCAGAAACTTCCTGGATCCCCTTTGTCACTGTGAGTTTGCCAACCCGAGCTAAGCCAACCGGCTGCTGGCTTTTGCTCAATATTTACTGTACAGACTTGAGAATGGCATTTTTTTTAATTATTTCTCTCAATTTCTCTGCTGTCTTGCAGTTGTGAATATCACCGATACGGTGTTTAAGGTGCATATTGCTCACAGCAGCAGGTCTAAATCTCACAAACACTTTCTACTTTCTCTGTAGGATTCACTTAATAAAAAACAGCCTCTCTGATTGGCTCGTGCGGTTGTTGCATCATAGTCGTTTGTGGCTTTGACTTGATAGAAGTAAAGGTCAACCAAGTTTTGGTCTTCACCCATTAATCAAACTCGTAAAGCCAAGAAAAGGCCTGCGGCCCACAATGACTGTAGCAAAATGTGTGAGCTGTAGGCATTAATAAAATCCAATAATACTGTCACATTATATTTGATATTTACAACGTCACCGCTCTGAAGCATGCCCTCAAACTAGATCATAAAACTCTTTGTTTAAACTTTTATTTCGGAATTTCTTTTCTTGCTAAAAAGCTGGTGGCATTTATGATGATTTGCAAGAATTGGAGCCTCTGTAATTATCATTTTCAGCGTTTTCCTGCTCATGTTACGCAACAGTAAGGCAGGAATTTCAGGGGAAAAGATAACAATTTATACCGTAGTAGTCAGAACTAAATGGCTGGTTTTTCAACCCCAACATCAGCCTCATATTATCAGCTGAAAATGTGAGGTTTTATACTTATCTTTCTCTGTCTTTTTTACACTTTCTCTTTTTGGTTTCTGCCCCTTCAGAACCACACGGGCCATCGTTCACCATCGGGAAGGCCATATGGCTGCTGTGGGGTCTGGTGTTCAACAACTCCGTGCCCGTGCAGAACCCGAAGGGAACCACCAGCAAGTTCATCGTGTCGGTGTGGGCCTTCTTCGCTGTCATCTTCCTGGCCTCTTACACCGCCAACCTGGCTGCCTTCATGATCCAGGAGGAGTTCGTGGACCAAGTCACTGGACTGTCAGACAAGAAGGTACGATGACACACACACACACACGCACACACACACACACACACACACACGCACACAGAAGAAACTAAACGCATTCACAGCCAGGGTTGCTCTTGTAATGGATGCCAGCCCTGCGGCCAGACAGAGCTCTCCGGGGAGCGCCCTTGGGCTTCAACAGCCCAAACCCTCTGGCCGTAGCTGTCACCAAGCTAACACACACACACACACACACACACACACACACACACTCACACACTAGCTGCATAGATCAAAGATATGTGTGTGTGTGTGTGTGTGTGTGTGTGTTGAGGCTGGCAGTGTCAGCAAAACCCCAGCCAGACTTACGCTAGACTGGACACACAATGATGATGACTGATGAGACCACTCCACTGTCTCTCCTCCGTCCTCCTTTCTCCTCGTTTCTTCTTGTCACTCCCCTCCCTCACTCCCCTCCCTCACTCTCCTCCCTCACTCTCCTCCCTCCTCCCTCACTCTCCTCATTTCTTCTTGTCACTCTCCTCCCCTCACTCTCCTCCCTCCTCCCTCACTCTCCTCGTTTCTTCTTGTCACTCTCCTCCCCTCACTCTCCTCCCTCCTCCCTCACTCTCCTCCCTCCTCCCTCACTCTCCTCGTTTCTTCTTGTCACTCTCCTCCCTCCCTCTCCTCCCTCCTCCCTCACTCTCCTCGTTTCTTCTTGTCACTCTCCTCCCTCACTCTCCTCCCTCCTCCCTCACTCTCCTCCCTCACTCTCCTCCCTCCTCCCCAACTCTCCTCGTTTCTTCTTGTCACTCTCCTCCCTCCTCCCTCACTCTCCTCCCTCACTCTCATCCCTCCTCCCTCACTCTCCTCCCTCCTCCCCTCCTCTCCTCCCTCCTCCCTCACTCTCCTCCCTCCTCCCTCACTCTCCTTGTTTCTTCTTGTCACTCTCCTCCCCTCACTCTCCTCCCTCACTCTCCTCCCTCCTCCCTCACTCTCCTCGTTTCTTCTTGTCACTCTCCTCCCCTCACTCTCCTCCCTCACTCTCCTCCCTCCTCCCTCACTCTCCTCCCTCACTCTCCTTGTTTCTTCTTGTCACTCTCCTCCCCTCACTCTCCTCCCTCACTCTCCTCCCTCCTCCCTCACTCTCCTTGTTTCTTCTTGTCACTCTCCTCCCCTCACTCTCCTCCCTCACTCTCCTCCCTCCTCCCTCACTCTCCTCGTTTCTTCTTGTCACTCTCCTCCCCTCACTCTCCTCCCTCACTCTCCTCCCTCCTCCCTCACTCTCCTCCCTCACTCTCCTTGTTTCTTCTTGTCACTCTCCTCCCCTCACTCTCCTCCCCTCACTCTCCTCCCTCCTCCCTCACTCTCCTCGTTTCTTCTTGTCACTCTCCTCCCTCCTCCCTCACTCTCCTCCCTCCTCCCCTCCTCTTCCCATGTGTCTCTTCTTCACTTAAAGACTCACTTAATGTCTCTTACTTGGCCTCCCTTTCTTCCCCTCCTTTTTTCTCTCGTTTTTCTGCTTTGTTTGACTGTTTTTCTGCTTTGTGTGACTGTTTTTCTGCTCTGTTTGACTGTTTTTCTGCTTTGTGTGACTGTTTTTCTGCTCTGTTTGACTGTTTTTCTGCTCTGTTTGACTGTTTTTCTGCTTTGTGTGACTGTTTTTCTGCTCTGTTTGACTGTTTTTCTGCTTTGTTTGACACTTCCATCTTTAACCAACAAGTCTCTGTTCCTTTGCTCTCCTGCAGTTCCAGAGTCCCTACTCCTATTCCCCTCCATTCCGCTTCGGGACGGTTCCTAACGGCAGCACCGAGCGCAACATCAGGAAGAACTATCCAGATATGCATCAGTACATGACCAAATACCATCAGACTGGCGTCCAGGATGCGCTGGTCAGCCTCAAGACCGGGTACTGTAAACTTGTCAAGTCCAGTCGTGTCACGTTGAGATTGATTTCACCTGAGAGGCCGATTCTGTTTGCAGACAGCTCGAATGCCTAAGAAGAACATGTGGAAACCAAACAAAAAAAAGCCGTTGCATCACACAGGATCTCAGGCCCGTGGGGCTCGGCACTAGCTCATGCTACGATGCTGCAGAATGTGCTGCTCGGTGTTTGTGTCACCGGCGCTGCCTGCGAGTGCTCATTATTGAGTCTCGTTGCTGCCGGGGAGAGGGAGCTGCCAAAGCAGGCAGAGTGTAATTTGTTCTGGAGTTTGCTACCTTTATTCTCCCTTCTAAACACACACTAATGGATGGATGGCTGCAGCACTTTTTATTTGTTCATTAGTTCTGTGTGCTTTCATCACTCGGGTGTTTTCTCCAAATGTCATTTTACGTTTTGCTTTTCCCTCTCTGCTGTTACTTCATTGCTACTGCATATCAAATAGATGAGGTTTGTCTCTCAAACCTCGTATATTAGGCTTTTTTATATATTTATTTTTCATAAAACATCAAAAAAGGTATAATTAATGTGTTCAGCAGAATCATCAGTGTTTGATTCAGTTTAAAACCGGTTGTTAAAACCGAAGAAAATGTAAAACACCTTGGACCTCGTGTCTAAAAGTTCTCTCAACAACGAATCTCCGATTGTTCTCAAACGCTGCATGCGCTTCAAAGAGTGAAACTGTGTGGTTTTGCAGCAACAGATCCTCAATGACTGTGTTCAACATATGCCCTTTGGTGAACAGTTTAATTCCAAGTGTTTAATATTAATGCATACATCTCTAACATGGGAGGCCCCAGGGGGATTGATTAGCACCCGGGTGTATTGATGTAAAACACTTTTATTTTTGCTGATAAAGAAGTTGTGCTGCTATATAGAGCTGGCGATACTGGCCCCTTGTTACACTGTGTTTGCTTAACAGTCGAGCTCCTGGTTTTGCTGAGCTCGGATGTTCGGGCCCACATAGGCGGATCGTTGTGTCGGATACAAACTGCAGCCCCTTTATTTGAGTTCAGCTAGTCGCGTCAGAACGGTGACGATATCTGTAAAAGACTTCACCTCAGTACGAAGAACCCTCGTGCATGAATATTCACTGCAGCAGCGTGAACACTGGACACGACTCCAGATCTGAGCAGCGTGAGAATCTCAGCTCCGAGGAAACGCAGCGTTGGGAATAATCCCACTGGTTCGTTCCTGGCTCGACACTCTATGTACATGAGGCTCAGTGGGGAAACCCGACCGTGGTCCAGTCTTTAGTGTTGCAGCCCGATGGATCACATTTCAGATCGTCTTCTGAAAAGTTGTGGATTACATGGAATTAATAAGCATTTTCAAATGGAATCGTTTCCACGTATTCGACTCTAGTAAGTAAGCTGTCCAGACCCGTCAGCACCATGTTTGTGCTGTTAGCTGCTAGCCAATGGCTCAGCCGCCATCTTGAGAGCCGTGTGGAGGCAATCATGTGTTCTAAAGTTGGAATTTAGCACCTTTAACACTTTGTGGTTCTAAACTGTCTCCAGGCTTTAGTTTCACATTTAGCATTTATTTTGTATTTGTATATAAGTAAAGACAAAATAGGAATAAATAACAACAACAATCAAAATAGGCGTTTCTAGAATCGTTTTTTGAGACCTGAATAATCTAGACAAAATATTTAGTATATCAGAAAAGTGAGAAGATATACACATATTTGTGTAGAATTCTGTGTTTCTTTACGTTCCAACAACGTTTCCTGTTGATCGTGACCCGTCAGCTGTACTGGCGAGGCTGGAAACCGCCGGTCTAGTTTGGTTTAGTGTGTTTATTTCGGTCTTGTAAAAAAAACAAACAAATATAAAAGTATAGATACAAAACAAAACATAACAAAACAAAAACAAAACAGATCAAAACAGATACACAACAAGCAATACAATGCACATTGACCGAAAAGGTGTAGGCTGAAGCATCAGCTCATTTTGCCTACCCTTAGGCTAGATAGTAAATCCAGAACATGTGGTCGTCTTACAGGAAGCTGGACGCCTTCATCTACGACGCCGCGGTGCTGAACTACATGGCGGGCAGAGACGACGGCTGTAAGCTGGTCACCATCGGCAGCGGCTACATCTTCGCCACCACCGGGTACGGGATCGCCTTGCAGAAAGGGTCCTACTGGAAACGCCTGGTGGATCTGGCCATACTGGGCATCATCGGGGACGGTGAGGCTCACACACACATCCGCATCCTGCACCATCGCAGCCACTGTAGTTTAAGTCCTTTAGTGTTATTCCACTTGTCCCGCTGCTGGGCTGCCCCTCCTCCCCCCTCTGTCAGAAAGCTATCAGAGGCTAGTCTTAACACAGCATTTCATCATCATTACCAGCTGTGTGTGTGTGTGTGTGTGTGTGTGTGTGTGTGTGTGTGTGTGTGTGTGTGTGTGTGTGTGTGTGTGTGTGTGTGTGTGTGTGTGTGTGTGTGTGTGTGTGTGTGTGTGTGTGTGTGTGTGTGTGTGTGTGTGTGTGTGTGTGTGTGTGTGTGTGTTCTGTTTACTCCTCCAGATTGTTCTGTATAATAAGCTGTGAGATGGTGCGAATGGAAGAAAGAGAATGAGCCAGACAGAAATGAAGCGGCTGAAACCACTAAAGCACTTCACACCCGGCCTTTTTTTTTTTTTAATTCAGGGCAAACGCCCGCATGCGACACACAAACACACTCCGTCTGATAAGAATTCCTCCCATCTTTCCTTATCACTCCATCACTATCAATTCTTCTCCCTCCTCCTACAACCCTTTTTCACTCCACCTCCTGTCTCCTTTCCATTACGATCTATTTACCACTCCACTTCCCTTCTGCGCTCCATCTTTCCTCGTAATGACACAGCCCTTTTTTCCCACCACACCTCTCTTATTCCCTGCACCGCCCATTCCCTCCGTCTCTTTTACTCTCCACATGGTTGTGTTGCTTCTCCTTCATTTCCTCGCCCATAGCTGCAGCCATCTTAAACGTGCCTACCTTTCTGCAGAGCTACTGGGCTGGCCTGCAGGACACAACCACGACCAGTTCACTTCATGCTGCTTCATGTTCCTGCTGTTTGACCTGGTTTCATACAAGGTCACGAGGCTCGTTGTTATCGTACATTCGAGTTGTGCAAGGGATTGCAGAAATCAAATGAGTTTAGGAGTCTCTCAGCTGGAGGAAGAAGCTGCTCTGAAGTCTGCTGGTTCAACAGCTGATCCTGTATCTCTCTCCGACGGCTGCAGGGTGAACGTTGTCTTTTAATATCCTTAAGGCCCTTTGCGGGCACCTCTTGTCACTGATGCTCCGTAGATGGGTACCAATGATGTTGTGGCTGGTTTTTCATCAACTTCAACAGGATGCTTTGTATTGCTTCTCTGTAAAAGTTCACCACAATCTATCCGAGCTCCAGGGTGGAGATGAGTGATGATCTGGTTGTTTGTGGTGCTGAACTTAAAACTGTTCTTGCTCCACCTCAGCTCCACTGCTGTAGACAGGGATGAGTGTGTCTTTGCCTCCTCGGTTTTCCTGCCGTCGAGCAGCAGGTGGTTTTCTGAGCACGGCTCTGCCAGATTGTTGGATTTCCTCTCGATATGAAGTTTGAAGTGTTGTTGTTTCCAGCCGAAACTTTGGAGAATGTGACAAAAAAACCAGCACATGTGCATTGATGTCAGACTCCTGCAAAGACTGTGTTGAGATTATTGAACAGACCAGTATTTGAGCTTCAAGATATGCTGAGTAAGAAAAGCTGGTTTTGTTCTGAGGAAGAGAGTTTCAGCTTGACGGATCCCTGATGACGTCGTTTCATGAATCTGTTATTGAGTCGGTTTACTCTCTCCTTTGCTGGTATGCATCCCTCAACATCAAACAGGGGGAACATGTACAAGGGTGAAGGAAGTCAGCAGCAATATCTTTGACACATCTGAACTATACTACAAACGGCAGAATCCATTACATCTGACAATATAATAAGTTTCTGCCCTCCGGTTCCCGCCTCGGGGAACAATCAGTCGACACTAGCAGACATTAATTCTCATAAATTCACCCATTTCACATCTCCAACCACGCTTCTTCTTTACACTAATATTCTAGCCTTTTGTACTTTTTCCTCCCGTATTTGTGTTTTTATTGCATGCTTTGTGTGTTTTTATTTATCGTGTGTCTCCAGCCTTGTGCAAAACCAGTTAGCCCTGGAAGACAAGTAAAGGTCTTGAGGCTGAACTTGCCTTTCTCCTCCAGGTGAGATGGAGGAGCTGGAGGCTCAGTGGCTGACGGGGATCTGCCACAGCGAGAAGAACGAGGTGATGTCCAGCCAGCTGGACGTAGACAACATGGCGGGAGTTTTCTACATGCTGGCCACAGCCATGGGGCTCGCCATCCTCACCTTCATCTCCGAGCACCTTTTCTACTGGAGGCTGAGATACTGCTTCACCGGAGTGTGCACCGGCACGCCGGGGCTGCTCTTCACCATCAGCAGGGTGAGACCAGGGGAATGTGTCGGGGAGCCGTTTATGAGCTTGTAGTTTCAGATGTTGCAGTGCTGAACACCATTTACTGATCAAGCACCATCCTCAAGAGAACAACTGATGTACGGCATGGATCGAAACTGCAAGAAAGCGCTGGTTATTGCAACATCAATATCAGGACTCGGGATGGGGAATTTCTTGTAATTTTATTGACGTTCAAACAGAAAAGGTGGCTAGACTACTCTTAGAGAGGAGTTTAAAATAGTGAGTTGGCTTTAATACACACAGAACAAAACACAGCCGCGTTTACAAATTGTTTCAATGCGGTTTCAAACTGAAGCAGCAAAATCACAAAGAAACATATTATTATTGCGACTTTGAAGACAACCACGGAGCCTTTGTAGTGTTTAACAACGCCATTTCAAACCTCACACAGTAGATTACAAAAAACACTTTTCCTGTTGTCTGTTGCATCTCAAGCAAAGCCGTCTAATTTGCCTAATCTCCGTGCTTCTACAGATGCATGCAGTGCAAACGGAGAAGCACAGAAACGACTTGAAACGTGATGTTTCAGTTCAGAGGATATCCAAACCTGTATGTGTTTGATAAAACAGGATTCTTATAGAGCCCAGCTGAGGTCGAGGCGTAATTACTGCTGCTCATATGGACGCCAGGATAGAGCACACACTCGTATAGACACACATCTCTCACCCACACACACACACACGAGTGTGGTCTAACAAAGTTAAAAATGGTAACGCATTTAAAGGAGCAGCGAGGAGAGGGGACGGATGGACGGACGCTTACACACCTAAATATACACACAAAACAGAAATGGGCACATCCAGACAGACCGTCCTTTCATTATTCATACGTCATGTCTCTGTGTGAGGCTTTTATTCCAGACGAACAGCATTTCACACATTAAATGTTTTACAAAAAGAGTGCGATGTCTCTCTCTGTGTGTGTGTCTGTGTGTGTGTGTGTGTGTGTGTGTGTGTGTGTGTGTGTGTGTGTGTGTGTGTGTGTGTGTGTGTGTTTCGGTCTCTCGGTGTGCGTACGCCGTTCGAGCAGCGAAGCTGGAGGTTAAGTGGCTCCATGAAGAACATCTCCTTGCACTCAAAGGCCCCCTCCAGTGACATCATCACCTAGATTTAATTTTCTAGGCGCCTCTGAAAGCAGTTCATCTAAAAAAAAAAAAAAGAGAGAGAAAAAAGGTGGTGATTATCTCTTCTTGCCACATTACAAAACAAAATGAGGTTAAGGTTTGAAGTAATTGCACCAGAGAACAGGATGCAGAGGTCTCTCTTCATTTCTCGTGCATGTTTAACTTCCTCCTTGTGAAGTCATTGGTTGGTAAAATAACTCTTCTGTTGTCTCTCGTATCTCTCCCCTCCCTTTTTGTTTCCTCTCCTCCCCCCAGGGAATATGGAGCTGTATCCATGGCGTTCATATAGATATGAAGAAGAAGAATCCTGAGCTGGACTTCAGTCCTCAAGCCAACATGCTGCATCTGCTCAAGTCTGCCAAGTCCATGGCTTTGTCTTCTCCCAAACGCAACACGGTCCTGTTGCAGCCCAACATCCTAGATGTGATGTCAGGGAAAGGTACCACAACACACTTATATTATATCTATATTCATATTCACACACCTGAGACAACATTGCCCACACGTACAGAGGTCGCCCTGCCTTTTCTATACGGGCGATGTATGCAGATCTAAAGGTGACTCCGTTCACCTTGTCGTGGACTCCAGACTGTAATCGGATTGACTGTCTTGTACGAGCTCGCCTCATGATTAGAAACACATTAGGTGTGCCAGGGCACCAGATAATGCATCAGGCTGAGCATCCGTCCACACATCCACTATTGTATCTGCTGTCTGAGGTGCATCTCTCCTTGTCTCCTAGGTAACTCACTCCATAGTCTGCCCCCGAAGGGTCCTGGTCTCTATAGCAACGCCGCTGGGCCGCACAGTTTCTTGTCATTGACCGGGCGGCACAAAAACCTCCTTAACAATGCTGCGCCATTCCCCGTTCAACAAAAAGCCCCCGCTCTTCAGACCAGCCCCAACAAGCCCCAGCTGTCCATCACCAACGACAACGGCAAGACCCGCCTGGCCGGGGCGGCGCTCTCCGCCGTGCCGCAGGGCTCCAAGCCTCGAGCCCTGTGGAAGAAAAGCGTGGAGACGCTGAAGACCCAGCCGACTGTGGTATCTCCGGGCCCGAGCCCCGCCCCGGCACCTGCACCCGGACCTCCACCAATGAAGAGCCAGCGCTATATGCCCGAAGAGCCGCCACACTCCGACATCTCAGAGTGCTCCAGCCGGCCGCCATCACACAAGGATTCTGATTCCGTAGTGGCGAGAGGTGGATTCAAGCCTGTGAATCAGCTGAGGAAGAGGGGAGGAGGAGGAGGTGGAGGAGGAGGTGCAGGGGGAGGAGCGGGAAGTGTGGGGGGAGGATCCAAGATCTACTCCATTGACTCGGACCAGGCCAGTCTCCAGTCCGCTCCCCCCTACCAGCGAGACAGCCAGGGGGGAGGTGACGACCACAGTTACCCCCCTGACCTGTTTCCACCCGAGAGCACCTACACTCACACACTCTCCCACCAGGCCGACGCTCCCATCCTGCAGCTGAGCGCCAGCCTGCTGCACCACAGTCACAGCGCCGAGGCCGACCTGCACTCCCTGAAGGACAAGAAGTACAGCACCTACACGCACAGCAGGTATCACGCTGAAACACCGTGACCGCGTTTAACGGGGGGGTTTTATTGTGTGTGTTTAATCGGTGTCGTCCTCTCTCCCTGCAGCTCGAAGGACAAAGCTGGAACGCCATTCGATGTTCCCGGTGCAGGACAGGGCACTCAAAGCGTCCGGCCCGGCCACTGCCGCTCCTGCCTGACCAAGCTGAGCGGATACTCCGGCCTTTACACCGTGCGCTCGCCGCAGGCCCGCTGCGACGCCTGCGCCCACCTGGGGAACCTGTACGACATCAGCGAGGACCACCTGCACTCGCACTACGCCCACACTCACCCCCACGGCGCGGACATGTTTACGCACTACCTTCCCCAGAGCGAGCTGGGCCTGGTGGGCGAAGGGGACGGGCTGGTCAGCCCCTTCGAGCCCTCCCCTTCCTCCCCGTCTCCTCTTCCCACCTCCCTGTCGGCCCAGCACCTTCAGCTGAGCCGCCAGCACTCCTACGAGAACGTGCTCCCGGACGGCATCCCCGACCGCCAGTCGCAGCTGCACGCCCACCTGCGGGGGCTGAGCCTGCCCGACCGGGATAGGGAGAGGGAGCTGACCCTGGACGAGGGCGCTTACGCTAACGTGCTCACAATGCGCTCTGACCGTCCGTTCAGCAGCCGCAGCCCCCCCTCGCCGTCCCCCTCCCACCACCACAGTCTGGACGCCCCTATGCCCCTCCCCCGGCGCTCAAAGAGCCTCTTCCCCGACCGCCCCTCTCACAACCCTTTCCTCCAGTCAGCACCCGGCACGACGCAGCGAGAGCCCTCCCCTCAGTCTGTCACACGCATGCCACAGAGAAGCTCCGCCCACGAGCTCTATAAGCAGCGAATGCCGCTGACGCTTACCCTCGGTAACCATGGCAGCCATCACAACAACCAGCATGGCGGCCTTGTCGACCAGCAGGTGTTCTACCCTCAGCAGGAGACCCCTGTGGTGGCCTACATGGTCCCGCCCGCCGCCTCTCAGCCAATGAGCTATGTGACAGCGCCGCGAGCGTCGAGCGCCGGCGGCAACAGACCCCGGCTGTACCGGCGCATGCCCAGCATCGAGTCTGACGTCTGATACACCGAAACCACACCAACACACACGCATGCAAACAGAGGTGTGTGTGACCGGACCGGGCAGCTCTGATTCTCAGCACATACACACAGAAACACACACACACAGGTGTAGGGGGAAGACGGGGCGGCCTGCTCCGGACTTAACGGTGATTCTTTACTCACACCCTCTACTGGGCAGGTCGGGGCGGCACAGGGACACCTGGAGGCACAATACAAGATGAAGAGTGTGTGTGAGTGTCGGTGTGTGTGTTCTAGCCTCGAGCTGTGGGCAACGAGGCTCAAAGTGACACGTCTGACGAGGCGGACGGGAATCCCTGGTGGAATAAGAGGGACACGCACACGGAGTGGATAGGGATTGGAAGACGAGACGACTAGCCCCGCCCCTTCACCAGCCTCTTGGAGATGAAGGGGGCACACAGAGAAACCCCCTTTATTTCTGAGACTACACACACACACACACACATATTCATCCCCAGGACTCTCCTGTTGCACTATGAACAGGTTTGTTGTCTGAGCCTCCAAACTGCCAGCATGGCTTAACCAGTAGTACACTACACTTGAATGGGAAGTACCATCTTTGTAATACTAGACTGGGAGGCGGCCAGCTGGTCAGGACGCAGGTCTGAGACGCGCATCGGCTCCTGCCAGCAGATATACACTCCAACACACACACACACACACACACACACTGTGTCTGCTTTTAGAGGCGGGGAAGTGGAAACTAACGACTGTTTGTTATTGATGATGTCAGTTAATTGAACATTCCAAAAAAAATAAAAGTGGACCAACACATGGCCGCCAGTCAAAAGCCTATCAGGACGAGAGTGTGTGTTCTAGTGTTTCTAGATCTAGAGACAAAACAGTCTAGCATCCTTGCTTCCTCTCTTAGCTAGCCTTCAGGTCATACTGCATGCTTCCTACTGCCCTGTGTTCCAGTTAAACTCCTATACAGGGTCATATATGCACACACACACACACTCATATATATGCACATACACACACATGCACATACGCAGTAGTGTAGGATAGTAGTTTAGGGTGGGTGTGTGTGTCGAAGCTGTGAGATAGCTTCTCTTTGTGCACTTTGTAGATTTTATACCCTGCCACCTAACACAATGTTTGACCAAAAACACTTTTCTACTGAAAACCATGAAGATTCTCAACCATTCGCTGGATAGACGTTTTCCTTTTCTCTTCTTTTCCTCTTTGACGGTGGGTTTTAGGGCAACTTTGAGTCTCCATTGTGCAGAAGTTTTCCAGTGTTAGATAATGGGTACAGCATCATACAGTACACACAAGAACAGCTCTCAACCCTTCTTTTTTTAAACAAAAACCTTTTACAGTGTTCATCCCTCCTTCTAGCCTCCTCCTTCATCAGCTTTGGTTTATTCTCTTAATTATCGTCTTTTTGCTCCTTCCCGGCTTTCTTCTATTATAGAGTAGAGTATCAGAAGAATAAAAGGTTCAGTCGTGGTGTTTTTGAACTCAGCATATTGTTGGAAATCACTTTATATCAGTCGTCGTAAACAATTCCTGAAAAGATTCCACACCGGCTCTCGTAGGATGCA
Source organism: Eutrigla gurnardus (assembly GCF_963514095.1). Taxonomy (NCBI): domain Eukaryota; kingdom Metazoa; phylum Chordata; class Actinopteri; order Perciformes; family Triglidae; genus Eutrigla; species Eutrigla gurnardus. The sequence goes on along the minus strand of NC_139917.1, from coordinate 28,440,039 downwards.
GTGCTTTTTTTCCAGTAAGTTTTTATGTGGAGCGGAAAACTGGAGGCCCGTTTCCCCGTTTCCGAGTGCTTCACTGCTGCAGATTTACTCATCAAATGAAAACTCCTGGACGAGCGTCAGAGTAGCCGCTACTTGTGTGTCTCTGTTGGCGAGAACACAGCGCTGCGTTTCAGCAGAGAGTTTGCAAAGTGACTCGTTACAGAGGCAACACACACACACACACACACACACACACACACACACACACACACACACACACACACACACTCTCGATGAGCTGGCAATGTGTGTATGAGTGTTCTAGAAATCCATAATCTACTGAGTAAGGGCATTGATTTTTTGAGCACAAGGATTTTGATGGGAAAAAGACTTGATATCCCATTAGCTGAGAGTCTCTATTCTCTTTCTTTCTACTCTATTCTCTCTTACACACACACACACACACACACACACACACACACACACACACACACACACACACACACACACACACACACACACACACACACACAAACACACAGACACACACACATCTCCATATATATTGGCTGCAAAGAATGCAAGACAGTGTGAACTAAAAAAAAAAAAAAATACGCACCTTTTTTGAATCGTGAACGCTGCCCCTCTTTTGGTAAATCTTACCAGGTTTGGTGTGTGAGTTATATGCACAATATCAGGTTGCAATATTATACTTCTGTACAGAGAAATCTTTGTTTTAAATGTTAGAAACTGATTTCATTTGTTTGATTTGAATGGTATTTAAGTGTTGAATTCATTTCAATAACGACGTGGCTTTTGATTCTGCTTCTTTAACAAAAACAAAAAAAAACAAAAAAGAGAGAGAAAAAAAAGACTGGCATGTTTTTAGATTCTTGTGTGATTTATTTATTTTTTTTATCCTCTGGTGTGTTTTTGGTTGGGACTTCACTGTACAGTCCTCACTGCGGATGAACTGACTAGTTAATACATACTAGTTAATACTAGTTAACACGTCGCTGGTCTCTATCTGAATCACACTCAATGAATAACGATAGTCCAGCCTGTGTGCTTAATACCAACCCGTCCCTCCCACATAGTCCTCTTCCACTACGAGTCTGTGCTGTTTCACCTCTGAGTGTGTGTGTGTGTGTGTGTGTGTGTGTGTGTGTGTGTGTGTGTGTGTGTGTGTGTGTGTGTGTGTGTGTGTGTGTGTGTGTGTGTGTGTGTGTGTGTGTGTGTGTGTGTGTGTGTGTGTGTGTGTGTGTGTTCACCGTGCAGGCATTTATATAAGTCAGAGGATGATGTGTGTATGGAGCGGTTGTTTGTGGTGTGTGTGTATATTTTTCTGTACTCTCTCCGGTTCGTCCCACACATAACATTCGACCCGGCTCTTACTCATAGAACACAAATACAGCTACACACACACACACACACACACACACACACACACACACGTGTTGCGTCTGTACTACTGTGGTTAAGAGAGCATGTAGAATGAGTTTTGTACGTTCACCATCACACCGATTATTGATTTCTTCATATTTTTTTTACACCAACCTTTCGTTTGACTTTTGATTTATTTTATTTTAAATTGCATGACGTGCTCGTGTTTCTGGTGGTACCTATTTTGCTGCAACACCCGAGTTCTCCCTGAGTTTTGACCTCCGAGGCGACATGCACCAACGCCCCCCCCTCCCCCCCTCCCGGTTAATGCACCGCGTCCAGACCCGAGCCCCGGATGCTTAAACCCTCCCGACTCCCGGCCTGCGATGGCACCAACATGGCGCCCAGCTGGCTCCTGCACAACGCCGGCCGCCGTGAGGAACGCGTGGACGGCGGGTGGAAGGTATTAGTTACCGTCCCGGGTGGAAGGAGTGCGTTGGTGCGTCGTCCTCCGGTCTCCCTGCCGTATATCTCACTTGTGTATAAGTTCAGGGGTTTCTAAGCTACTAGTTGTGTTGTAAATAATACCTTGTCACTCAGTACCTCTGTACAATCTGTAAATAAGTAAAGTTACATTTTTCTACTTGTCTGGGTCTTGTTGATTAATCTTTTTATCAATGATCTATCTGTCTGTGTATTATATCTGTCCGTCTGTCGTGTAACTAAACTATTCATTGTATATATAACATTTATTAATGCTTTATAGATTAGTAATAACACCGCCAAAAGTAAAAGTATTCCAGAATGTTGTTTCCATGGCAGGAACCAACATTTTGAACGTGAGAGTTTCTAATATTCTCTGAACTGCGTTGGACCGTTTAACATGTAGGTGTTTAAGCCAAGAAATAGAAGCTCAGTTCATCAAACACACTGCAGGTTGTGTTTCCTACAACTTAAAGATGAAGACATCATGTGATCAAGCAAGTCGATTTCCTTACCCTTCCTGGACAGGCTAGCCGTTTCCCCCCGTTTCCAGTCATTATGCTAAGCTAAGCTCTTAGCGTTGGCTTCATTGTTACTGAGAAGACATAAAGTAAGTATATTTACCAACATGTCGAACCATGCCTTTAGTGCTTGTAATTATCTGAAGGCTCATTAGAAAGTGGGAACACTGCTGGTGTCTCAATTTCTGATCATTTGTGCTCTGCAGCTCTTTTAAAAAAAACCTGTCAAAACTGTGATTAAAGATGATTTTTTTTAAGATCAAGCGAGTTACGTGGGTCAGATGACTATTTCTAAGGTCCAAGGAAATTAACTTTCAACTTTTTGGGTTGCCTTAATTAATGATAACATAACTGTAAACGTAATGGCTCATTAGGAAGTGTATAAGTCAGAGGTTTCTCCTTTCTAATCAGCCGTCATGTCTGCAGTTTATAAGTTGAGTTGATGAATTGTTAATGAAGTTCTGTCTGCTAGCAGCGTGGCTCTGGGGAAGGTGATGGGGGTCCGCTGGTCCACGCGGAAATGGCTCAACAACTATTTGATGGATCGTCATGAAATGTTATAAAAAATGATCCCCAGAGGATGAATCCCGATGACTTTTCCTCTTTGCACCACCATAACTTTGACACGTGTGGTTTTGAGTAAAATCTCTGAGCGATAATTAGCTCGAGTAGCATGAAATTTGATACTAAACCTTTATGTTCCCCTCAGGATTCCTCTGGCAGCCACATCACCATGTTAATTTGTCCTTTGGTTTGTGACCTAACACCTGCATCGATGACCGCGTTCCCATCAGCCTCGGCTGTACGTTGATGTAAGTGCTAATTCACTTTGAATACTAAACTAAGATGGTTTTAAACACGATCACTGCTAAATACCATCACGTACGTGTTGTCATTGAGAGCATGCAGAGCGTGCATTCTTTCTAATGGCCATCAGGGGGCGACCCCTCTGCTTGCAAGTCTGATAGAATTCTATGAGAAAATCAACCAACTTTATGACCAGTAAACATTGTAAACATGAGTTTATGGTCTCAATCTCTAGTTTCAAGTCTTCTTCAATCCAGCATGATGTTCATTTAGTACATTATGGTCCATTTAGAGTCCAACAGACGATAAAGGAAGGTATTTTTGGGGGCGGGGCTTACCTTGTGAGTGACAGGTAGCTACCATGGCTTCATCTGGTTTTCATGTTACAACTTAGATCTATCCATCTATCCATCTATCTATCCATCTATCTATCCATCTATCCATCTATCTATCTATCTATCTATCGATCCATCTATCCATCTATCTATCTATCTATCTATCTATCGATCTATCTATCTATCTATCCATCTATCTATCCATCCTGTCTGACTACTAAAAGGGCTTTTTGGGATCCTGCTGCAAAAGCTCTCTGTGCCCCACTCTCCGAAGGCTTTCATAATGCACGCTTAGCATGAGTGTGTGAGTGCACGCTTGTGTGTGTGTGTGTGTGTGTGTGTGTGTGTGTGTGTGTGTGTGTGTGTGTGTGTGTGTGTTTAGATCACTGTTCTGGTAAAAAGCTTTATTTTTATATTTTTGTCTCCCTAAGGAGACGGATGCTCTAATCTGGGCTGAAGTGGGACAGGAGATGGGAGCAGAGAGGTGCACATAGACAAAAAAACGCACTCTCAGACGTACACACACACACACACACACACTTAGGCATGGTGCAAATCAACACACACCAAGGCTGGAGGATCTGTCACAAGCCATAGACCGGCTGCAGCCAAAGGAGAGGGAGGGACATGAACCAGGAGTCCCAGTGCAGGCTTCCTCTGAGACGACTCGCATTTTGAAAACATTTCTATGCACTATAGAGAGTCTTTAGGTCTGTTTGTGACAAGAGTGTGTGATCACGCTCTTCCCTGTGTTCTAACTCTTCCTGACGTGATCCGTATGTTGGTATCTAATGGACGGAGTGACGACACACACTCAGACACAAGCCTCGCTGCCTCTTATTCAGTTAATAGGATCGAGCCGCTCCGCATGTCAGGCTGCTAATGTGATTGACAGCCAACAAACAGGAGCAGAAGACATGTTCCTGGTAAAGCCCTGAAGTAACACACAGCACTCACACATACATGATGTACTCGAAGGTGATCCCAACACACACACACACACACACACACACACACACACACACACACACACACACACACACAGCCTCACACTGAACGGGGAGATAAAGCAGATAAGTGAAGATAATTAATTTCCTGAAAGAGCGTCTGCAGCCGAGCGACCCCGCGGCTGGAGAGGAGTCAGAGGCGAAGCGAGAGGCGTAAGTCAGGGAGGAGATGAGAGGGAGCAGAGGATGATGGAGGACGAGGAGGGTGAGAGCGCTGATTCTGACAGGCCCGCTGCAGGCTGTTGGCTCTCCCCAAGACTTCAAACATCCTCATTAACCAGCAGTCAGCCTACACACTTAACACGTGTGTGTGTGTGTGTTTTTGCATGTACACTTGTGTTCTTAAACTGTTGTGATTTGTATGTGTGAGAGAGCGAGATAGATAGAAGAAGAGGGGGAGAGAGAGAGAGAGAGCAGCGTGTCAGCCTACACACCAAACAAACCCATGAAAATTCATAAGGACCTGGCGACGCCTACTCAC
>NC_139917.1:28375043-28432543 GCF_963514095.1 Eutrigla gurnardus | reverse complement strand
CTCAGCATCCCTCCCCTCAGCATCCGTCCCCTCAGCATCCGTCCCCTCAGCATCCCTCCCCTCAGCATCCCTCCCCTCAGCATCCGTCCCCTCAGCATCCGTCCCCTCAGCATCCGTCCCCTCAGCATCCCTCCCCTCAGCATCCGTCCCCTCAGCATCCGTCCCCTCAGCATCCCTCCCCTCAGCATCCGTCCCCTCAGCATCCGTCCCCTCAGCATCCGTCCCCTCAGCATCCCTCCCCTCAGCATCCGTCCCCTCAGCATCCGTCCCCTCAGCATCCCTCCCCTCAGCATCCGTCCCCTCAGCATCCCTCCCCTCAGCATCCCTCCCCTCAGCATCCGTCCCCTCAGCATCCCTCCCCTCAGCATCCGTCCCCTCAGCATCCGTCCCCTCAGCATCCGTCCCCTCAGCATCCCTCCCCTCAGCATCCCGCCCCCCCTCCCCCCTGAACTGCAACGCCCCATGACAGATGAAGGCTTGTGCATGTGTGCGACCAGAATGAACGATCATATGAAACCATGTTCCAGGCGTCATTGCATTACATTTCAAAGTATTAAGTTTGGCATCCATGAAGAGGCAATATATTAGTTACTACTCGCTGTAAAAGATGGCATTCATTTTGTTGCTTTGCTCATTACTCTCTGGTAGGAGTCATTTGTCAGAGCAGAGGCTATAAATTACCAACAGTTTCTTCTTCTTTCTTTTTTTCCCTGACCTTGTGAGTGAGCGTGACCATCAACAACGCTGGTGTTTTGTCGTCTGCCGGCAAAGAAAATCAAACTTGTGAGAATAATTTGCAGCTCAGAGAAGGTAAATCTCTCTGTCGATTTGCATTTGGGAGGCGAGAGAGGATGCTGGGGTGAAAAACGCTCTCATTTAGTTCACTTAATTTGACTTTAAATCACGTTGACATTACGTGTCAAGGATGATATATAAAGTAAGAGACATTTTGTCTTTGTGGTCCATGATGTAAATATAAACCGCAGGAATCCAGATAACCAGATAATAAAAATAAAATGACTCCAGTCCAATAATACAAATGAATGAAAAGATAATAAATAAAAAAACACATTATAACTTGGATAATAAACGTATATGAAGTGTAATTTGGCCTTTGAACATTGTGATGATTTCTAATCTATTAAGAGGAAATGTAAGAAAGATGGAGAATGAATTCTTGACCTTGAGGAACCTTGAGGACAAAACGATCTCAGCACAAGCAGCTGTTTTAGCTTTTTTTTAATCATTTGACACAAACGTCCTAAACAGATGGAGTCAACTTTTAAACCAGCATGAACAAGAAGTCCTTAAAAAAAGTTACATTTCATGACAACTTAGCAAACATCTGCTGATGACGTGATGGAAACGGCCGCTAAACACGGCGATGCTGCAGATTGATTGTTTGTTTGTAAAATAATACAGATTGTTTGTGTGTCTGTTTTGAATAACAAACATGTATGGTGAGTCACGTGACTAATATTAAACAGCCTCCCACCACATCCCCGGACACCTTCGTGAACTCATGTTGATGGACTTGAAGTGAAAGCAACACCTCTGGGTGCTTCATTCTTCAATTTAGAAGATGAAGTTGAGGTAGCAATTGTTTAAAATACTTGTCAGTGTCAAACGTGTCTTCCAGCTGAGTAAACCGACCTTTCAGCGCCGCTGACTGAAGCTGTAAATGATGCCCTTGTAAACACACAGACGTCTACAAAATGGAGTGATCAATGTGGCGGAGGTGAAGTCTGCTGCTTTTAAACAACGCTCACTTACTTCACCGCTTTGGCCGGGAAAACCCTGCAAGTCCACCAAATACAAGAAGAATCCTCGTGTGAGTTTGTTGCTGATTTGGGTTCAGCCCCGGGAGTAAAAGCCAGATCGGAGACTCAACAGGAGGCTCGAAGCGCCACATAGATCTTCTGTCTGAAAAGGAAACAAACCAGCAGCCCCACGCTACGTTAAATATGGATTCTCACTTGAATTCCTCCAACTGTGGCGACGAGCAACAACGTGCAGCATTTGACTTTCTTTCTTTTCTAATCACCTGAGAGAAAAGAGTTCAATTTGCTGACGAGCCTTGACTCTGGGCCGTGTTGCCGTGTTGCCGTGTCGCTGTCCGTGGTGCTGATCCTGGATGTGTCAGCGGTGCAGGAGCTGTCCAAGGTGTTTGAAGAGTTTCCTGCTGACTGGGATGTCTGTAAGCAGTGGGAGGCACTCGGGCTGCGTCAGATCTTCCTTACTCAATCATAAACATTATTTGCGCCCGTCTGCAGGGATATAAAAGCTGTGGGAGCTTCGCCCCTCGCTGAGACACGTTTCCCTGACATCTTCATTTTTTTAAGCTAAAGTAGAGTTTTGGTTTAATTTGGGCAGCCTGTTGTTTTACGGCCGTTGTAGTGGTTCCCTGGTCTACTTTATTATTTTCCTCGGCAGCAGGTGACCCTCATCAAGCCTCTCTTTATTACATTAACGTTTAAGAAGCGTATTAGCACAAAATACAAAGCAGCTGAGACTGAGACCACAAAAATACCTGGTCTGATGATGTCACTAGAAAGGGGAATACCAGATGTAATTAGGATTCGTCCTCTGGCTACCATGAATGTGTGTACAGTAAAACATAACAACTGGCACTAAGAAAAGAAAAGTTTGGGATCACCAAAGTCCGTGACCGATAACATCCGAACTCTAAGTCGCCTTTGACAGACGTTAATGGATGAAGGGACTCCCGAGGTGCTCAGTCCAGGTTTGGAGAGCAGGTCACCCCCCGTCACTTCATTCATACTCCTTTTCAGCTTGGCTCGAGAGCAAGAGGCCGGCCTCCCGATCCCCACGGGACACAAAGAGAGTGCAAATGTCTGTCTGACTTTCCTCCGTACAAGTACAATGTGACCGAGCGGTCAGGGTCCAGCCATCCAAATCCTTCCCAAGACCTGCACTTGTCTTGTTTGCTGTAGTCCGCGCTGGTGTGAACACAAATCCAATGCCTGGATGCAGGAACGGTGCACCATTTCAAGCGGAATAGTCATTTAAACAACTGCATCCCGGCAGTAGAGAAAGTGTGGACGTTTGATTTTCCCCCAAGAAGAATAAAGAAGCTGGGGACATGTGAGTTATAGGATCAGCTGGGAGTTGATTATGTTTGCCATTCAGGTTGACGCCTGGCTCGGTTGGACACGTGTCGACCAGCAGAGAGGCCGAGGTAAAGCAGGGAGCAGCCGAGGCTGGGAGACGGCACTTCATCACACGTGATGGTGTTATTGACATCCCCATATTTTCCATTTAAACCTCGAGTGCTGCAGCTCTAACAGGGCCGTTATCACGTTCAGAAGACAAATGGAAAACAACGTTGTTGTGAAAACAAAATTCAACCCTTTTCACGTTTGAGAGCTTCCGTAAATTGGCTTAATTGTCACTGAGAAAAATACAGATTGTCACCCAATTTCATCTGTTTGCAACCCAATCAGGTATTTTCTGTGTGTGACCCCCCGGGGGCCAAAAACACCCTCGTGGACATGGAAATAATCTCCTGTTGGCAACACATTCACGCATTTCTGCCTTATAACTGCTTTTACCACCGAAGAATTCACTATTGTCTACGAAAGGTTCAATTTATCTCCAAAAATATCTCATATAGCCGAACTGAGACAGAAAGGGAGGGTTGAACTCAATGCAAACAAATGCATGTCAAGGTCATTCTCTAACAAAGACTGTCCTGAAACAGGATCAGCAGGTTTTTAATCAGCAGGTCACCTGTCACTCGCCAGTCCTTTATTTAGAGAACTCAAACCAGCAAATCTGTCACTCAGGCCTGAACCAGGCCACGGATCTGTGTGTGATGAGGAGCCAGTCAGCGCCGGAGACGGAGCTCATCGCTTAACGCACAGTTAGCTACGGGGCATGGCTGAGACCACATGGAGGGGCAACGGCGGGGCCAGGGTGGGGCCAGGTTGGGGCCATGGAGGGGCAACGGTGGGGCAGGGGCGGGGCCAGGGTGGGGCCACGGTGGGGCAATGGAGGGGCCGAGGCGGGCAATGTAGGGGCCATGGAGGGGCTGGTGTGGGGCAATGGAGGGGCCAGGGTGGGGCGGGGCAATGTAGGGGCCATGGAGGGGCTGGTGTGGGGCAATGGAGGGGCCAGGGTGGGGCAATGTAGGGGCCATTGAGGGGCAGGGGTGGGGCAATGTAGGGGCCATAGAGGGGCAGGGGTGGGGCAATGGTGGGGCAATGTAGGGGCCATGGAGGGGCAGGTGTGGGGCAATGGAGGGGCCAGGGTGGGGCAATGTAGGGGCCATGGAGGGGCAGGGGTGGGGCAATGGTGGGGCAATGTAGGGGCCACGGAGGGGCTGGGGTGGGGCAATGTAGGGGGCCATGGAGGGGCCAGGACAGGGCAATGGAGGGGCCAGGGTGGGGCCAGGACGGGGCAATGGAGGGGCCAGAGCGGGGCAATGTAGGGGCCATAAAGGGGCCAGTACGGGGCAATGGAGGGGCCAGAGCGGGGCAATGTAGGGGCCATAAAGGGGCCAGGACGGGGCAATGGAGGGGCCAGGGTGGGGCCACCTTCTTCTTCTTCTTCTACCAGTCTTTGGTAGGAGTTTGATTGACAGATGATTCATCCAATCACCTGCCTGTATTTTTGTGTTTTTATTAAAGTGCCCTCACCGTTCCAAACATTATCCAATGACTTCTCAAACAGACTTCTCAGTAACAAGCCGTCCGGCGGGTCAAGTATCTCTGAACCCAACACACAATAACAAATCCACCCGAGTGCTGCCACACTTCCTTTACAGTTAGCACATTTCCTTGGGCGTCTTGGCATGTCACTCACGCTCACGTAATTCTTGCGTCTTATCTCTTCACTCGTCTTCCACGCACTTGATGACCTTGGTGTCTAACAATACGGCACACAAGACAATGGCTGCCTGCCCACGGCGATAGGCAGAACCAGCTGAACTCTGGAGGCCTCATCTGTGTGCGTCAGGCAGAGTGAGAGGATGCTCCCTTATCCTCTGTATTGCTTTTATCAGGAGTTGTTCAACTGCACACACACACACACACTCACACACACAGAGAGACATACAGCGCACACAGACAGCCATGCATGAAACATAGTTTGCATTAAATACTTGATGAGGTGTGTGAGGCTGTCAGGCGTCGTTCTGCAGCTCACTGAGAACAGTTGTCACATCCAATGAACAATTTTGTCTTGTGTAACGTCTCCTGAGCCTCGATGCCAGGATTCAGCCCTGAAACAAATTCCCAACAACCTGCTTATGTACTGTACGGTCCCATTACAACCCACCAGAGTACAGCCACAGAAGCTATAGGTGGGTGATGTCATCGCGACGTCACCCGCGGTGGTTTTGAAGGGTCAGAGTTTGGCATTTTGGCCGTAAGCACCCTTACTGGATCTGGATCCATGTGGATTCTGGTGTTAAGCTGCCAACAAAGCTTCATAATTCAAGGTAAATTTTACAGCTAACTGTTATCTTAGTAGCTAACTAGCATTGGTAGCGTGGTAGCAACAGTAGCAAGACTGCGGTAGACACAAGGTAGCCCCGCCCCCTAAAGCATCCCCTGCTTTCTGGTCTGGTGGACTCTAAATGGACCATAATGTACTAAATGAACATCATGCTGGATTGAAGAAGACTTGAAACTAGAGAAGCAGTAACTAGTGCATTTTCCCCGGCAGATGAATACACATTTGGTACTCTAGTGAGTTCTAGTCAGCATTTACTGCAGCAGGATGGTATATTGGTGTATTTCTGTGTCGAACTGACTCAAAATAAATAAGACGTCATCCAGGGAAAGATTTTGGCTCATTTTCCTGGTTTTTGATGTTGTTCTTGGACGGCGACTGAGGCGTACGTAACAGTGGAAGAGGCAACGCTCAGGCTTGCATTAAGGAACAAGTCTTTGTCGGTTTTGCTCTTTTAATGGGATTTGGTTACAGTGAGAAGAATGGAGAATAAGCCAGCCGTAACCCTTTTAATGCCAAGACACTCTTCCAGTTGTGTAACATTTCCTGCTCTTTCTTTTCATTGAATATCATATGAAAATGATGAGAGTATGATAATAAGTAATACTATATATCTGCTTTCAGCTCACTCTTTACACACACACACACACACACACACACACACACACACACACACACACATACACACACATACACACACACACACACACACACACACACACACACACACACACACATGGCAGGTCTCTGGAGCTGCAGCTTCAGGCCAGATTAGTTTGAGTGACTCAGAGGCAACTCTCCTGCTGTGTAAGTGAACACAACTACTGTACCCTCTCTGTTCACACACTTAAAGTCACACACACGGACACACACACACACACACGGACACACACACACACACACACACACGGACGCGGATACATGCATCTTTGTTAACGTGTTAAAGCCCACAATGTGAGAGAGAAGAGTGTGGAAGAGAAGTGAAGAAAGTAATATTAAAGTGAGAATAAAACAGGGCAGAGAGAGATGGAAGACGGAGGGGTGAGACGGCGAGAATAAAGCAGGGGCGCCTTGTCTTTCCTTAAATACTCCTGCTGAGATGCTGCACCGCTGATCAAACAGGCGAGAGAGATGAGGTGAGGGGGCGCGACGTAGGAGGAGGAGAGAGAAAGAAAGAGATGTAGAGCAGAAGAAAGGAAGCGGCTGAACAGAGATGGGAAAAGAAGGAAGTAATCAGAGGGATGGCGAACGGTGGCAGCCGTCAAATCAGAAGTGCAAGAGGTGAGATGGCGAGGACAAAGATTTGACATGGACACGATATTAGTGCACCCTCACTTCTCCAGCTGTCAGCTTTCATTTCGTCACACGAGAAGTCAGTCACATACCTGTGACGGCGGCAGGAACGCTGTCATCGGCCCGCCGGCGCCCCGCTGACGTCAGCGACAGTGACGGCCGCCATCTTAGGGGAGCGACGGCACCCGGTACCTGCAGAACTGTGTGTGTGTGTGTGTGTGTGTGTGTGTGTGTGTGTGTGTGTGTGTGTGACAGCTCTTAAAAAAAGCCTATTAGAGTTTGTACCCCAGTGGACTCTCCACAAAACACACATTTATACACACACACACACACACACACACACACACACACACACACACACACACACACACACACACACACACACACACAGACCGGCCTGTAGTTCAACGTTTTTTTTTTTGCATTTTGTCACGAAGGCATGACGAAGGAGAGAAAACTAGAAAATCAAACACAGATGTAACTCAAATGCATATTATAAGAGGAAATAACTCACCTGTAGTGAGTAATTCATGTATTCATAAATGCTTGACGTTTGCTTTTTACCCCCCGAATAATACCGAGTTCACTTTCTGCATCACGTTTAGCACCATAACAGTCTGTGTTAATGTGTCTTCGATGACCAAATCTTTTCAAAATGCATTCATTCATTCATAATTCTCACCGACAAAACTCAAATGATAGCCGCCGTTTTTCGAAACACTTTCTTTCACACCTTGTGAATTGTTTCATGAGGTCAGTACGTTGAACATAATGGTGAGACCTAGACTTATCTTTATCTTTATTGATCCCTTTGACTCCCGTAAGGAAAATGGATTTCCAGCAGCGTACAAAACTTAGCCAAATAAATATACAAAGTAAACAATAAACAATTAACTCTCAGATATATATATATACTGGCTGCACGGAATACGAGTAAAATAAAAATAAGTTATGTGTAGAGAACTGTATAGAGGATGGATATATATAAATAGAGATAAAATATATAGGACTGTATATGTTTTAATCATGTTTTATAAATGATTAGCAGTGGCAATTAGCAGTTAAATTAAATGATTGCACTTAAGTGGTGTCCAGGTATGTATGAGTAGATTCTTAATTATTGATTGCACAGTGAGTGGCTACTATAAGTATTGTGGTTATTCTAAGTATTCTTATTCTTATGAGTTGTAATTATGGTCCACTTCCTGCACTTGTTTATTAAATCCTGGAAGCGTCATCGATCTCCCACCGATGATCAGCCTCCTCCCTAAAGGAGCTCCACTAAGACCTTTTGCCTCTAAATGCTCCGTTTGAAGGATGTGTTTTCCATAATCCCACCACGTGTAAGTCCATAACTCCACTCAGACCTGTTTGTTCCAGCTGAGGTTGTAAATCTTTCAGGTCACCAAGAGAAGAGAAAACACCTCATTCATTTCCAGCAGCAGCCGGGCGAGCAAACAGCAGTGAGTCTGTCTGTTTCCTCTGGTGCAGCAGGAAGGACGGCGTCTCTGGATCCCATCACAATGCAGCGCCGCGCCCGTGTTCCTCATAATTAAGGGACGTGTCACCCGGAGCGTCGATGCGGCTTAATGAAGTGTTTAATAGCTTTTTAACATCAGTGGAGCTCGACGGCGGAGAGGAATAAGTTACATCAGGATTAAAAATCAACAGACAACACATTATCGATCAGGGGTGTCAAACTACCTCGTTTCATCTCTAGTGGACCGGACCTGTTCAACTATTACATAATTCCTTCTCTGTTAGTGTAAGACATCCGTTCTGAAGGAATCTGTTTACAAACCAGATGATGGAGTCGTCTAGTTTATCTCTCAGCATTTCATGGATCCTCTCGGTTATCAGTCTCACCCAGAACCAGCCCAGTGACATGTGTCCCTTTTACTTATTAGTATTATTTTATGTTTATTTATTTAGAGCTATTAGAAATCATCATATTGCAAATGTAATAGAAATCTGAAGATTCTTGGTCACGATGTTCTGGGGGAGTTTTCATTTTATAGACTAAAAGATTGATTGATTAATTTCCAAAATGGATTAATTCATCATAAAAAATTAGCAGTTAGTTGCAGCCCTATTTCATCACATTTACATAATGCAACTTTTTTTAATGGATGACTTTGGAATGATCTTCACATAGCGGCGGATCCAGAGAGTTTGGACAGAAGAAGAAGTGTGTAACGTCGGTATAAATCATAAGTCAGACTTAATCAACCCAAACTCTACAAAATAAGTGACTTATGTCTCCAGCTGGACTCAAGTCATCCTGATGTAATTCTTCAATAAGGGCTCGTTAATGCGTCAGCTACGTTATGGTAGTTAACCATCTTAAGATTTTTATGTGCCAACTATGAAGTCATCTCATTCCACGTCTTAATCAGCATGGACCCTCATGAATCCACATGTCATGCATGTATTCATACATTAATATGTGCTGAGTCGTGCACTTATTAAACCATGAATTGCAGATAAGTCACGTACACATATGTTAAAGTGTTCCATTACTTTACGGATCACTTTAACAGGGCGTCAAAGTCGAGCAGCAGATGTCCTTTTTTCCAGTGAGGTCTGACTTTGAAAGGTCGGCAGGTGTTGAAGTCAGCTATAAAGAAGACGATCATCTCTTTAATACCACATTGTGATACTCCCTTATGTATTCTGAATTCATAATTCAAGCAGCAGCGCAGCACAAAAGCCCTTTTGTTCACCCATTAAAAATGAACCCTGCTGAGGAAATGAAGGTGGAGCCGGAGTTCAGACTCGGTTTGAGGAGCTGATCGGGAAGCTTTTCAGCCACGTTTACGGTTTCCATGCAAGTATTTTATATCCATACAAGGTCGTTTAATATGCGCAAACAGTTCATAAATATAATTCTGTTGTGATTTAGTGTGAATAATAGAAGTCTGACTAAGCTGAGTAGATAACTGAAAATGAAATAATTGAAAAAATCGTATTATGTGGCTGTAAAATGAATTTAAATGTATAACAAGATGACTTCCTCCTAGCCATGGATGGATTACTGGCTGATTACTCAGGGGCCCAAAGCATCAGAGGCCCGAGGCCTTCCCCACAACGTCACGAGAAGAAACACTTCCTGTTCAGGAAGAGACGTGAAAGTGACCACAAAGAATCATAAAACGACGATAAAGAAACCAAAACAACTGCAAAGAGCTGTGACAGAGTTGAAAACAGACACAAAGAGACTTCCAATTATTATGAAAAGGGGCAAAACAACTACAAAGAGACACAAAACTACAACAAAGAGACTAAAAATGACAACAAAGAGACACAAAACTACAACAAAGAGACATTAAATGACAACAAAGAGACACAAAATTACAACCAAGAGACACAAAACAACTACAAAGAGACACAAAACTACAACAAAGAGACTAAAAATGACAACAAAGAGACACAAAACTACAACAAAGAGACACAAAACTACAACAAAGAGACATTCAATGACAACAAAGAGACTAAAAATGACTACAAAGAAACACAAAACAACTACAAAGAGACTAAAATTACAACAAAGAGACACAAAATTACAACAAAGAGACTAAAGATGACTAAAAATAGACAGAAAATGACTACAAAGCGGATACAAAGAGATACCGAACAACTACAACCAGATGCAAATCAACTACAAAACGGTGGGAAACAACTATAGAAATAAATAATGACAAAAAGACCAAAACAATGACAAAGAGACACGAACACACATGACTGCGGCTGTAACGTCTGAGGATGGAGGTATGGAGGTGCTGGGGCCTCACGTGTCGGAGCCCAGGGGCCCCTTGGCTCATCATCTCGCCTGCATGCTCTGAGCAACTCTCCTGGAAACTTTCCTCACAACACCAACTTCTTGCCCCTGGGATTGCTGGTTCAGGGCTGACTTGATGTCAGGAAAGTGAACACAGCTCTCTCTCCGAGGATGAAGGGACTGAAGGCTCACAGCAGTGACCCCCCGGCACCTCACACTCTCAGACGGGAAACCTCAGGGAAAACACGGATAAGCCGTTTCCAAACCCACAAAACACATTTAGGCTTATTCCAGTCCCTGGATTCTCTGCTATCTGTGTGAGGAGAAACTGCCGGTCCACGGCTCCGGACTGAAGAGTGTAAAGGTTGAACACACAATTCTTAATTGCATATAGACATAAATATAGATAGATCAGTTAGCAGAGAGTGGGAGGGATGTGGGGACAAAGGATCTTCTGAAGCGTACAGCGAGATGAGGCGTCCATGGCGCTGCTTCTCCGGCCCTCCAGGATGTCATGGAGGCGATGAGTGACATTGTCCTCGCTCTGCGTGCATCTTTTCAAGTTCACAGCGAGTGAAACCTCCCCCCCTTTTCCCACCAGCTTGTCCAGCCGCCGAGCGTTCCTCGCCTGCCGTGCAGCTTAAAAGAGTACACGACCGAGCCATGCAGAAGACCGCAGCCTCCGTAGGAAAAGTCCCTTTGTGCGTCTGTGTTCAGGGACCAGGCGTTCAGATGCACACCTGAAAACAGCACTGTATTCCTGGAGGGAAGTTTGATCATTTCCATCACAAGGAATGTAAACAGGACTGATGTTAGGTTCATCCCGTCAGGTGGTCTGGAGGTCTCCACCCCCCCGTCCCCTCAAGCAGAGCATGAAGGGGGTTGGGTGGTGTTAAATGCACTTGAAAAAAATCAAAGAAGATAATCCTCACGTAACCATCTGGCTCATTGAAGTGAGAGTCGGCCCGGTGGAGCGTGCAGAGGACGGCATCATCCACCCTAGTGGGCTGCTGGTCCTCAAACTGCAGGGGGTCTCAGGTATACTTGATCCACTGGAAGAAGAGTGTTTAGCCAACCTGAAGGAGGTGCAAAGATCTTCTCAGATGTTAGGGTCAGCAGGTGAGCAATCGCTAAGCCCCGCCCCTCGCTGCTACCACGGAGCCCACACTGTCACTAACTGTATATCCCGTTCCGAGTATCACTATTACGTAACGTTTAACCATGACTACATCTGAAATGTTGACATGAGAGTCTGTGGAGCAGAGGCGGGGAGCTGTCAGACTCTGGGCCGTTGCTACGCCGTGATTGGCCGGTCTGCGTGCGAGGGCGGAATTTAGTGAAAGTTCAATTAGTGTAGTTTTCTGAAAGTAACACCACAATGTGACAGTTTGCTCTGCAGAGATTCTTCAGGTGTGCATAGATGTATAAATAAAGTGCTACACAAACTCACCCTGACGGTCTTCACTGCACATCATTCTCCCTCTAAACGACTTGTGTCGGCAGTGATGGAGGACCGACGCGTTCACTCACATTCACTTCACGCTATATTCGATTTAGATCTGTATCGTGCTGCAGTAACTGAATAACTGCCTCTTCTGCATATTGGCCTGAGAACGATGCATCCAGGAAGGCTGTTGTTTACTTAGCTTTCCCCACGTGGCGGATGACTTGTTGTAAACCTTTGTTCTACTCGATAAAATACCCTATCAGTAGTTAGATCCAGTCTAGGATAAGAGGAACCATCACAGCAACTCTTTCAATATACATAAAGGCGTGCATAAAGGAGGATTGTATTGAGATCGGCTTGAAACATTTAGACCTCGTCCTTTAAGCACAACAGGATGTGTCAGGTTGAATCCACTTACCACAGGTGCAATTTCACAGGGAGACAAGGAGACTTGTCATTGCTAATATTTCATATAAATCATTTATCCCCCTCAATTAACTCCAGAGTGTCCATGGCAATCCCGTCTCTCCGAGTAACAGACAGAGTCTCATGCATCGTGGTCGTTTTCACACAGCTGCACATTGGCGGAGTAGTGGCGAGCTCATCATTTATTCATAAAATAATGAAATAACTCCAACACATGCTTCTACCCCTGGAAACACTCCGTCAGAGCTCCGGACTTTAACACTATCCTCACAACATCACCCTGAAAGTTGTCACCCATCACCACGTGGTACCATCCTCTGCCCACGCCAAAACCCAGACACCAGGAGCCAGGTGGCTCCGAGACCAGGAAGTGAGAATTTTAATCCCAGTGTCAAAACAGACAAGCATCATCCACTTATAAACACTTCCCCTCATGTTTGTTTTTTGCTAAATTGAGTCCACAGGACTTAAGTTTCCCTGATGAGCTACTGAATCACGTCCACATTCTCCGATACAGACCGGGACTGAGGGATCTGACTTTGTTGCCAGCTTGTTACTTTCACCCTTCTGCAGAAAGCCCTTGAGAGCAACTTTCCGGTCAGCAATATTGGCCTCATCCCAAGGCTGAGCAGCGGTGACCTCGTCATCTTGCCAAAAGCAGTGAGCAAAACACGAGGTTGGAGAAAAGTAAAACCTTCTTTTTTTATTTATCTGTAGGTATTTATTAAAACCCAAATGTACATATCGGGGATCAATAAAGGCGTTAATCCTATTTTTGAATGTGGAAACGGCGCCCTCTAGCGGTGACGTATCCCTTTACGTCCACCTCCCTGAACTCTGGTTCGCTTTGGACCAATCAGAACTACATTAACCCTCGTTCCCTTTGAGCAGTGTGAAGTCCACCACGCACCTTCAGACGGATCGTATCTCCTGGATATTAACGGTTTACGGCAGCTACCTGGTGTGAAAGTCCGCGTATCGACGGTGAGTTGCTGTAATCAGGTTGCTAAGTTGCTAACCGTTAGCTTCGCTGGAACGGCTAACTCAATGTAGCTACATCTTAGCAGCTAACGCTAACTGTGTGACTGTCGCTAGTTTGTCAAACCGGAGTCGTGTTTTCAGTGTAACTTTATGACATTATTATAGTGTTAGTTTGCAGTATTGTTGGCGGTTATATAAATTACGTCAGCTCGTCAATTAAGGTGAGCTCAACAACTTCCGGTGATAGCACCACGCAGTTATTTTATCGGCCAGTAGGGGGCGGTGTTGTAGCACTGACGGTTACTGTTAAAGGAGACATATTATGCTCATTTCTGCTTGTTGACATGGGTCTTTGATGTCTAAATGGAATGATAGTAACATGCTTTGGTCGAAAAAACCCAAGGATTGAGCACAGCAGGGTTCTCAACATACCAGTTTCACAGCCCTGCTTTCAGCGGCCGGATTCAGTGACTTTCCCTCTAAATGCTAATGAGCTACTGCGTGCGCCGCCCAAACGGTCTTGGCACCGCCCACCTCTTCCTGCCGGGCGTAAGACGTGAGGACGCCATTTTGTAACCATAACAACGGTTGATTCGGGGGAGAAATGGCTGCCGGACTCGCCACCGAGAATCCTGCCCGTATACAGGCAATCGAACCGGGCCGGAATGTCGGGACCCGTGCCCTCAGACCCGGGCGAAAAGCCCTTGCAGCTCAGTCACGCTCCGGCCGGTCCAGGTCCGCGCCAAGCCACAATTACGCACCGCGAAGCCGGACTTCTGCTCCGCCGCAGACCCGTAGACCCTCGGACGCGTTGCGGGGAATCCAGACGTTAAATAGAGACCTCAACCACGCCGAACTGTCGGGACTCTCACCGTCAGAGCTTGCTGAAAAGCCCTCGGACATCGGTCAAACACCGGCCCGCCCAGCCCCACGCGAGTCCACACAGGCGGACTCTCCGTCGAACGCGAAACGCCAAGACGCGCAGCACGCAAACCAGCCGGGAGACAGACAGCTGAACACAGCCGAACTCGGGCCACTTGTGCCCACAAGGCTGTGTGAAAAGCCCATGCACCTCACCCAAGCACCGGCCGGTCCAGCTCCGCGCCGTGCCACAATGACGCACCGCGAAGCCGGACTTCTGCTCCGTCCGTAGACCCGTAAAACACTCGGACGCGTCGCGGGGATTCCCGCAGGTAAATAGACACAAGAACCCAGCCGAACTCTCGGCCCTGATGCCCCCAGACCATGGTGAAAAGCCCGCGGTCCTCACTAACACACAGGCCCGCCCAGGTCCACAAGAGTCCACACAGGCGGACTCTCCGTCGAACGCGAAACGCCAAGACGCGCCGCACGCAAACCAGCCGGGAGACAGACAGCTGAACACGGCCGAACTCGGGCCACTTGTGCCCACAAGGCTGTGTGAAAAGCCCATGCACCTCACCCAAGCACCGGCCGGTCCAGCTCCGCGCCGCGCCACAATGACGCACCGCGAAGCCGGACTTCTGCTCCGTCCGTAGACCCGTAAAACACTCGGACGCGTCGCGGGGATTCCCGCAGGTAAATAGACACAAGAACCCAGCCGAACTCTCGGCCCTGATGCCCCCAGACCATGGTGAAAAGCCCGCGGTCCTCACTAACACACAGGCCCGCCCAGGTCCACAAGAGTCCACACAGGCGGACTCTCCGTCGAACGCGAAACGCCAAGACGCGCCGCACGCAAACCAGCCGGGAAACAGACAGCTGAACACGGCCGAACTCGGGCCACTTGTGCCCCCAAGGCTGTGTGAAAAGCCCGTGCAGCTCACTTAAGCACCGGCCGGTCCAGCTCCGCGCCACGACACAATTACGCACAGCGAAGCCGGACTTCGGCTCCGTCCATAGACCCGTAAACCCTCGGACGCGTTGCGGGGATTCCCGCAGGTTAATAGACGCAAAAACCCAGCCGAACTCTCGGCCCTGATGCCCCCAGACCATGGTGAAAAGCCCGTGGTCCTCACTAAAACACCGGCCCGCCCAGGGCCACAAGAGTCCGCACCGGAGAACCGGGAACTCTGCCGGTAACCCCCCCGATTATAGGCTCAAAACCCCGGCCGAACTCTCGGGCCTGACGGACTCATGGCGAGCTCCAGACGACCCCGGCACCAGGCGGCCCCGTGGACCCATATGAGGACCCGTGCATCCGATGACAGAGCAGCAGTGCTTGGCTTTCGGCTTGTACATGGTGGCGGTTAGGCTGAGTACAAGTGAAGCGAGTAAGAAAAAATGGCGGATCCTTGTTCAGGTAGCCGGCGTAATGTGGGCGGGGATATGCCATGAAAATGCAATGACTATGCAAGAATATGCAAAAGACCGGATTGTGACGTCACAATACGGTCAAAATCCAAACGGCTCGTTTAGAGACTAAATTCCTGACTCTGCCAGTTACTAAATATTGACTTAGTTGTCAAAACTCATGTTTAAGGGGTCGGGAGACACCCCGGATACGCAAATATACAAACTAAAGCAAGGAAAAAGTCAGTTTTGCATAATATGTCCCCTTTAATGTTATTTCCAGAGGTGAAATACTCAGCTCAGGTATCAATACTTTAGTGTAAAAAAAATACTCCCCAAAATACTGGAAGTAAAAGTCATGTACCTGAAATCTTAAGTCAAATTATCAATATCATCATCAAAATATAGTACCAATTATATATATATATATCACTGGATTATAATTAGTGATAAAGGCCGAGGTAATGTCATTATATACTGCCAGGTAACTTAATATTTTATAATAAATGATTATGTATTTGTGTATTTATATTTTATGTGGTGATATTGGCTTCCAAAATGTAGTGGTGAAATGTAAAGTAGCAGTAGCATTTAGCATAATGGAAGTACAAGTGCCTTAAAAATTGTACTTGAAGTACAGTACTTCAGTACTTAGTTACATCCACCACCGCTTATATCTCTGCAGTTTTGTACCATATTGTGCATATTGTGCAATGAAATGTGCATATTTTCAGTTAGTTGATGTTTGCATATGTTTCACATGAGCACAGTGTGTATTTCTTAAGATATATACATGTTTATTCCTATCTTGATATGTCAATGTTATACAGAGTAGATGTTACAGTATTTTACTTCATTAAAGTATGCACTTCTTCCACCACTGATCATCTGCAGTAGCTTAGTGAATCTGGCATGGAAATGGCTGGGCTGGAAAGTTCCCCTTTCTTCACATTTAAAACGCTCCTCCCTTTTCTCAGTTCAGTGTTCAGGTCACTTTGTCATGTTAACTGCCAGACATTATATAGCATATGCAGTATATTATACACATTAAGAGCATAGTGCTCTCGTCACTGAAGAATAGAAATGAAGTGGCTTGAGCAGTTCCCAGTAGATGTCTCCTCCAGAGCTGAAATGAAAATTATGCCCTTTCCACTAACAAGCTTTCTAACTGACCTCCAGTGAGGAAAAGGACTCGGGCCCTTTTCAATTCTCCAGCACTACCTCCCAAATGATATGTCTAGCCGGGTTGGAGTTATCCTGCCGGCCTCAGTTAGTAATCTTAGTCAGGATCAGGGTGTCGCCGTACCTGCTGGGCTCAGGCAGGTCAATGATCTGCTTCCTCAGCCCGAGTCCCTTTGTGACACATGTTTAGAAGCTCCTAATGGCCACCTAATGAATGTGAAGTCCAATATTTCCATCTCGCTCTCTTTTGGTCTCCACCGACTCCCGAGGAGAATAATTGTCTCTTTTAGCTGGTAAATGCTTGACTTTGTTCACCAGGTAGCTAAACTGAGTCTGTTGTTTGGTGCCTCGCGGCTATGAGTGGGTTTTTTGAGTTTAGTTTTTTTCTGAAAGTGATCTGTGTTGTTGCTGCTGCTGTAAATGAGGTTGATGAGAGCAGTGAGACTGAATACAAACAGTAAAGTTGCAAGCTGTAAAACCAGAGTCTAAAAGGTGGAGCATAGAAGAAAGTATTGGATGATAACGGTTGGTTGTTTCACTCCTACGAGGGCGACCCAAAAGATTCACGTTTCACAAAGCAGATCTAAAGATTACTTACATAGTCCACAAATAGTTTGATCGTTTTATATAAAATGGAAAACGGATCGCTGCTCTAATTCTCAGAGATATGTCTTCTTAGCATGTTCTTTTTGACCAACAGCAAAAAATAATAATAATAATAATATTACAATGATTTAAATCGACACCTCCTGGCAGTCTCCAGTTCCTGTCATGTCTCTACTGTTAGAGGCAAAAACATAATCCCTGCCAAAATAATTAAAAGGAGACATTGATATAAAACTGCAAGAAGCAACAAATCCTCACATTTGACAAGCTAACAAATGTTTGAGGTTTAGTCTCATTTTAAAACATAAAACCTCAAAGTAAACGCTAAAAACAAAGCTCAGTAAATGTTACATTACTTCATCTATCATCACAATGTTGTCCATTTTAATTTCCTGAATAAAAGCAATAGTCATTTCAGTATTAAAGACGAGCGCTCGCCAACATCAGGCCTCATCGCCACATCTCCATGTCCTCCAGAGAAGAGCACGGCAAGGTCATGTTTATAACCAATGGGCTGAAAACAGCACTTTCCTGTCTTTCAGGCTATCTTTCCCAACTTAATGGCGAGGAGAGCGATGGAGCCACGGAGGAGGTGCGGTACGGGTCCAGCTCTGGCGAAGGCTAATGGCTCACCGAGTCACTCCAGGTAAAGACTCTCCGGAAAATCTGAAATGTACCGAAACGAAAATATGACTTCAAGCACAGAATATTGGAAAAATGAAAACAGTTCTGAGGAGAGGGCAAGTGGGACTGTGTGTGTGTGTGTGTGTGTGTGTGTGTGTGTGTGTGTGTGTGTGTGTGTGTGTGTGTGTGTGTGTGTGTGTGTGTGTGTGTCTGAGGGCAAGTGTGTGGGTGTGTATGAGTGAGTGAACACATGGAGGAGCTGATCCTATCAGACTCTTGTCAGGTCCTGTTGGGTTTTTCTATATAAACCTGTGTGCAAGGAGACTTGTGCTGCACTTAAACTTTTTATTTAACCCCTTTCCTGTCTATATGTCTCTCGCTGTCTCTCTCTCTCACACACACACACTGTCAATCTCTTCCTGTTTTCCTCTGTCTTTCTACATTTCCCCTTTTCTCACATCATTAGTGTGTACTTGCTCTCTCCCTGGAGCTCAGTGAGGATTTAGGCCTCCTCTCCTCCTAGACTCACCTACATCCTTTCATCCTGTTCCCTCCTCTCATCCTCCTCCTCCTCACTCCCCTCTCCCTCCTTTTCTTCTCTTCTCTCTCTCTCTCTCTCTCTCTCTCTCTCTCTCTCTCTCTCCCCTCCTTGCTTAACCTGCTTCCTGAGCCCAAAAAATAAACCCACACACACAAGCAAACACACACACACACACACACACACACACACACACACACATGTGCTGTGCACACGCATACAGAATCAAGCCCAAACCCATCTGCAGCCAGCAGCACAACATCTAATCCTCAGGCTTGGGGAGGAGGGGGGCCTTGCAATCATTCTTCCTCTCATTCTGCCCCAACATTCATTTTCTTTTCTCTTCTCTTTTTACACCCCCATCCTTTAATGCGTGCCCAGTATCCCACTGGTAGCTGTTGCTTTTGAGGATGCACTGGAACCGCTTCCTCTTTTTCTGCCTTTTTTCTCGTTTGGTCCAGCGGTTGTCACTCATGTACCACAAAGATGGTGGCAGACGTCGGACGCACAAACCCCGAAAGCCAATTTCACTCAACGACACGCCTTAATATAAGTGAAACAAGCCGGTGTAGTATTTGGTCGGGATGGTAAACCTCAAACCTGTAAGCCGTGCGTGACACATGACTGGAAGCGTGTCGTCTCGGGAAGAGATGCCGCTGCCGTCCTGCTACGCTGGACGCTGCTGCCGCCCGGTGGCCACCCGCCTGAACCGCAACCCCTCTTCTATAATGATCGTTTGATGAGGAGTTGCATCACGACCGTCCCTCACACACCAGCACCACCTCTACCTCCCCTCTCCATCCACCCCCACCATCACCACCACCACCACCACCACAACCCCCTCCTCTCTGGGTTGGATAAATATTGCTGGAAGATATATAACGTGTTGCTATGGTGATCAGCTCGTGGGTTTTTTTTTTTCATGGCATTTGTGGAAGACAGGGACATGCTGGTGCGCAGGGAGTGTGTGTGTGTGTGTGTGTGTGTGTGTGTGTGTGTGTGTGTGTGTGTGTGTGCTCAAGCATGTTTATGTTTGAGAGAAAAGGATGGAGGGAGGGGAGGGGGAGGGTCTCCTTTTGAAGAGGAGGAACATTCACAAAAACATAGCAGACCCAAAAATAGGAGGCAATCTCTCAGACTTTGTGTTTTCATGCACGCCACGCGCCGCTCACCTACCGTATCCTATGTGCACAAAACTAAGAACCCGACTAGAGGCCGTCTCCGGGGAGTGTTTAACCTCTCATCCTCCTCTTCTCCTCCTTCCCCGTCTCCTCCACCACCTCTCCATCTCCCACCACCACCACCCCTGCTCTCCGGCTGCTCTATCTCTCTCGGGACACATTCTCAGTCTGCCTGATTGGCTTCTGTTTATGTGCATGTGCTAATACGTGTGTGTGTGTGTGTGTGTGTGTGTGTGTGTGAGCACGCTGTCCTCCATCAATTAGCGCAAGCTGGTGCAGCAATTAACATTAGCCCATTGTGTTGATGCTGTGTACGTCGTCGCACACACGGGGATAACTAGTGCATCATTGATCGCCAGCTGTCTGCCGTTGAAGACTCCCTAATGGTCAAGCCCACACAGACACACACAATTGCTATGTGTGTGTGTGTGTGTGTGTCGGTAATGGTTCATAAGACACACCACCAACTCTCTCTCTCAGACCAGACGGCATCCTAGGAGACACCTATATATGTGTGTGTTCATGAGTGTGTGTTTGTGTGTGAGCTGCAGCCCAGATGGCCATCTTCGAGGGGTTTTCTGGAACATTCAGACACTTGTTGCTTCTCGTCATGTCTCTCTCTTTCTCTTTCTCTCTCCCTCACACACACACACACACACACACACACACATGCACAGTGCTTCTTTTGAAGTGTGAAACAGCTTGCGGTCAGCTCTGCTCCTCTTCCATGGTTCCATCAAATAGCAGCCTCTGAGCCCTCAGATACATGATGAAACAAAAACAACCGCGCAGTGTTAGCGGAGGAAAGCAAGAACAGATATTCTCCCCGGATTTGGCGGATAGATGGTGCAGATGTTTATCCTCCTCTGCGGTGATGGACTGGAAGAGTCAGGAGATCAAATGGTGGCGTTTACTTGGGCGAGCCCATAAAGGTGACCCCAAAAGTGCGTTTGACACAGTAGCTTCTGTCGGGGGATGTGTCACCTCCTTTGTTGCTGTCTTTTGGCGAGGTGGTTCTCTGGTGGTGATTAAGTGAAGATGGACAGCAGTGTGTGTGTGTGTGTGTGTGTGTGTGTGTGTGTGTGTGTGTGTGTGTGTGTGTGTGTGTGTGTGTGTGCTGTTGCTGAGGTCAACCCGGTTGTCAGATAAGAGATGGACGTGGAACCAAATCCTTGCAAAGACTTATGCTATAAAAAGGGGAAACACCATTTTTTGGTTTATTTTAGGAACCCATTGCAAGTTAATTGAGGGCGATCCGGGGTCAGAAAAGAGGGAGGGTATTATAATATTTCTTTTGGCTGAAGGGGGGGGGGCAGGATAGCGGGCCTCATTATTTTATCTCACCCTGGATATATAATTTATTTCTGTGCCCTGTGCTCTGTTCATACGTCAAATTTCCAATTTCACTCCTACTGTGCACCTCGTGGCTTCATTTTTTGTTCCATTAAGAAATTGAGGTTTAAAGTTGAGTGTAACATTTTGAACTCTTTATACGTCGCCTCTTTTAGTAAATAAAGGTTCAATAAGTCAGACTCGTGGCTACTAAGGAATGACCATTAAAAATGATCATGTTGTCATTGCTATCAAATTTTGCAGGATCGTAGTCCAGATACCATTCGATAGGCCAGTGTTTAAAAGGTTCTTGCCTTTATCACACACAATTGTCTACTGGTTGCACTCCATTTCCACTCGGTGGAGTGGGTGGATTCAGTGTTCTGGACCCAGGCAAAAAAAGGTTCAATAACCCAATCATTTTTCTTACAATCCCCACATAAATCAGACAATTGCTTTCCATCAAGGGCCATAAAAGGAGAAAGCAGCCTATTCACTCACCAAGATTGTTAAATGCTTTATTTTTTATATAATATATGTGTTAATCTGCTTCGGGATCCAGATCAGCACTTAAATACATATGATAGCAGATAATCAAAAAGATTAATTTTGCTGAATTTGAAGAGTCAGGCTCGTGACTGATAAGGACGGACAATGAAAATTCTAATGTTGCCATTGTGCTCCATAAAGGTGAACTGCCATCCCATTTGGTGGGTATGCTGCGAGTTGAGATGTGCATGCATCATCTAAATTTGGGCAAATAGGACTGGTGGACAAAAATTGGGCAGTTACAGGAAAACCTAATGGGATACCAAAAGACAACGTAATCAATTTCCACAGTGATCCTGTAGGCTTCATGTTCCACATCAGGTTAGGATTGGATGAAATTTGTAGCGTGTTGGGGAAAAAATGTAAGACTATCTAGAAATACAAACGGCACCATATTCAACCTAGCAGATGTCATAAGCTTTCCAAACTCTGACATCCATGTCGTTCCAGGTCTTTCCTTTTGTTGGGTTAAAAGCTGCCACCGAAGATCGTTACTATTACTCGTCATAGCGACTACAGCTGCACACTAATGCACTGAGTCACATCAAATGACACTTTTAAATACATAATTTAGTCAGGATGTTGTTTATGTGTCCCTTATTTGTTATAATGGGTTCTTCTCATACTCATTTTATTTTAGTTTCCTCATTTGCTATAAAAATGTTAGTTCATTTTTTTTAATGGAATGCACCGATCAAAATCTTGTTTGCATGTTCAATATTTTATTATCTGTCTGTGAAAGTGGCATTTTAGGTCCCTGTTGATGTGTTTAGCTGCACAAGCTTCTTTTGAGAAGAAGAGAAAGCAGTAAAAGTAGTCTGCGTCGCCCCCGTGTGTTTGCAAAGTGGAACTGCACTGTCTCAAAATCTGTTTGAAATTAGTCAACGCCGCTCTGCAGTAGATACAATAACAAACTTAAACTCAGGTAGGAAACTCAAAGACAACTTAGACAAACTCTTGTATTTTCTTTAATGTCAGAATTGTTATTGTACATGGATTTGTACTTCTTTTTTACAATATGTACCACATATAACAGCACCTACATGTTATTTACACACGTAACACAAGATTGTATCACAAAGCAGTGTGTGAAAATCGCAAAACAAGTGTCCGAAGCCTTGCTGAACCATCACACACGCACACATACACAGAATTGTCCATGAGTTGGCCAAGCAAAAATAAAATACCACAGCCATGGGCTCCAACTAGTTCACAGGCAAATGCCCCCCCTTGTAACTTTATATGTTTAAAGCTAAAATCACAAGTGTGAAAGTGTTGTTATCCTTTTAAGTACAAGAGACAAAATGATGCCAACACACCAGTTTGTTTTTATCAAAGAGCCAAATGTAAAAGTAGGTAAATACACTCTTGCTGCTCTTAATGCCAAAATGCAAGAACCAATACTCAAGAATAATGTGTTTGGATGCGGACAGGTAATTGGTGTATATTTGGATCATTTGTAAACGTGACAATACCTATGAAAAACAGTGCGACTGGAATCTTGCAAAGAAGAATGCAGGACATGGGTTCTTAAAGGTATAATATCTAGTCACATTGTTGGTTGCCGTTTGTAAACAGTGGGTTAAATTCACTCAGAGCGAGGGAGCAGCGGCGGTGGTCGAGCAAGCTAGAATGAAGAGAGGGACCGACAAAGCTGTGAATACGAAGGATAAAACATTATTGTCTGATTGTTTTGATGGCAGTTAAATATCCACACCTCCTCACAAACCTGTAGGAAGGTGCCAGATTTTGAATGCAGCCCAATGCACACTTCATCCAGGTGTGGCCTGCCTGCTCTCTCTGTGTGTCTGTGAGCCTAGGTCCGCCAGGGGGCGTGGCCAAGCGATGGCGTTTGATCAGGGAATGAGAACGGGCTGCACACCCTGCTTGTAGGCTAGGGGAGGAGGGTGACACCCAAATGCTCTTTGGTGACACTCTGAAGAGTCCCAAGACAGCAAAATGGGTAGACGAGAGAAAGTACAGGCAGAGGACAGGGTCTCCGTGGTTCATAAGTGATGATTGAGAGTTTGTATCAATCTACACATTGTTTTTAGGATATTGTTGCTTATTATACATTTAAGCAAATCTTGACTGTCCTGCTTTGTGATAAAAATCCATGTTGGGCTGCAAAGAGCAACTAAATAAAAAAAACAAACAGGATTAATTTAAGCAAAATGGGAAATAATTCAGTCAAGTTGGTTCTGGATTTGCCAGAACCTCGCATTCAACAGGCACACATACAGACACACGCGCACACACACACACACACACTCGCTGTTGCACAACAACCAGAGATACTGTAGCAGCTTTCTCAAAAGGCAAAGACAAGTACAACACAGTAAGTGGCAGTTCTGCTGTCAGATATGCAAACACACAGAACAGCAGCAGAATGAGATACACAGGCAGACGAGCTTTTTGAGTCGAGCCACACAGCGAGGTGGTTTAGCATCCCGAGGAGCCGGGGGTTCAGTTCAGTCTGGATTGGCCAGCACTCCGCAGAGGAGAAGAGAACTGCAAACAGTAGGCACCAGCCCGGTTCATGTCAGAGGGGTGAGTAAAGGAGCCTGGCCAAAAGAACAATGTCTAAATGCAACATCCTGCAATTTAACGATTTCAAATGCGACGTGTGCTGGCTTCACTGAGGGTCTACTGGGGGCAACCAAAGAGGAATAAAACTAGAACACTACTATGGAAAGGACGTGAGACAACAGAGAGGGGGGGGTAAAAGAAAAAAAAGGGAATAAATGGATTGGTAACAGTTAGGTTTCTTTATTTGTAGCATTGCAACTAAGATGAAAAGGAGGAAGATTTCAAAGGTGGTCAAGGCATCAGTCCTCATCAGCTGTCCAGTCGGCCACCAAGGATAGGACAGAAGAGGGATTAGTGGTGTAGGAAAAGTTCAGAGCATTCTGTTACGTTTATGAGTAGGTGAGTCTGTGATGACGTCACTACAGGGGGCAGGGCCTCGTTTACGATTGGCTGTGGAATCCAAATGGAGTGCCATCTCCTCGGCGATGAAGGTGTTGAGGTCCACGTCGTGAAGACCATTCCTACGACGACTGAGAGACTGGGCAGGATGAGTCGGGGAACCAGGGGGACCGGAACGCACAGAAATGCTCGCCATGGCACCGCTAAGGCCTGGAATTTAAAAGAAAAGACAACATGAAGTTATAGGTAACTATGAACTCTTAACGCCTCATTCTTATATTGCAGCATCTTGTTGCTGGACGTGGCATTTTTTTGACCTACCATGCAGTGCTATGGCCTCTCTGAAAGGCTGCAGGTCGGTCTCCACAGAGCTGCCCGTCTCTGGGGGCGATGGTCGGCTCGCAGACACCATTGCAACTCTCGGTGGGGCACGAGCTGTCCGTGGTGGTGGAACTTTGCCACACAGGAAGCTGATGAGGTCCTCACGCCTGATTGTTCTTCTGCGTTTCTTAACCCATGCAATCACATCCTTATTCCTGCGCTGGTGGCCTAAGTGGATGCCCAGGTCATAGCTCCGTTGGCGGGCCTCCATACTCTCTGATGACACACAAGGACAAATGCCTTTAGTAAATCTGGACGCACGCAAACACACTTCATCTACATATCTCATTTACATACAGTACTTCCTGGACGCCATACAACATGCAACTAAAACAGACAGTGAACCACTGTGATAGTCAAAGTTACTTGCCTTTATACAGATTAGTGACAGCTGTGGCTGCATTCTGGAAGGGCACCCAGAGAGATAGCCCTTGCTGCTGACATACTCTATCTGGAAATGAGAGTCAAGAAGTTAGTCAGATTGTTATGAAAGCTTTCCAGTGATATTGTTGTTGTCAGACTCCCGTTCTCAGGCTCGATGTTATCCGTAAGAGAATTTCAAGTCCAAACAGTCGTTAAAATACAATTCCACTTGTGTTCCCGAGGAGGAAACCAACAGTGCATGCTGTTCTTGGATGAGAGCATTTCCACTCTCAGATTTAATCTAATGGCCGCCTGTAACACATCCAAGGCACATATACCACAAAAACAATTGCAACGGCCTTTTGAAAAGTACGATTACAGAACGGACGCGCTAAGAAAAAACTGTTTATACAAAGAACTGGTTATCACAAAAAAAAAACAAGTACAAAAGCTTATGCACTTCTCCAATTCTAATCACCCCATCACGATTGAACCTTTGACTAAACTGCAGAAGCTGCCCATAGAGTTTCCTCTGTAAATGACTCACTGGTATTACATTTCATGAAGCTACAGACAGTGTTACATTATGAACATACATTGGAGGGAGCTTAAAAGCAGAAGCCTTTTGCAAAGTAAAGACTAATGGGGGTTGGGAGGGATGATGTCCGAACATTGTCTCGAAATTCATTTTACTCCATTTGAATGGTCAAATCCAACCATGATGTCACCATTTTAACGTAGACCTTTCAGATGGAGGCCCCGGTTTCAGCATGTGCCAAAAGCAGAAGCTGACAGGAAACAAAGTTATTTCCAAGAAACACAACAGCAGTGTTCAAAACACCACGCAGGGCAGAGTGAACTTAAAAACGACAAGATGTTTACTTTAATCTCAACGCCATTTTGTTCTGGTTATTAACACACACACACAAAAATGCAGTCATCAGCACAAGTCCACATGGGTTTGCGTGTTGGAATAAAAATGTCTTTGTGCAGCTTCTTGTCAAAAATCTACCACAACAATGCGACAATCAACTATCGCCGTTAGACCAACAACAAACGAGTTGTTTTCGGTCGGCAAACTCCTCCCTGTGTATCGCCATTTTGACGAGTTAGGTAACTAAACGGGTGAAAAAACATTCTTTTTTTTAAGTGTGAGCCATGTTCAAATACGACCGATATGTGTGTGTAAAGACACGCAGCTTAGTTAGCTGGTGATCCACTCAGCCGGAGTACGCATCGCTGTGTTTTAGCCCGGAAAGCCCTCTGACAGCTCGGGCCAGAGTCGCTCCGGTCCCGTTGTCCCACTCTGACACGGTGACCGGCTGTTAGCGGCGGCTAGCACCGTTAGCTTCCACCGGCGAGCAACGGAACGGAGTCACGATGTCGATCGACTTCACACAAGTTTAAAAGATCACACATGGTAGTGTTACTAGGCACCATGGTAACAGATACCGCTTGTTATGCCGATGAGAAACCGCTGCGACTAGCTAACCCCGTTAGCCTCGCCAGTGCCCTTTGTGTCTCTCTCCGCTAGCAGGATTAGCCTACAGCTACTGTTAGCTCTGACCGACCAGCTTGAACTTCGCTAGCTTTGATACAGACCTTTGTATAGCTGCGCTACCGCGGTGGCCGAGTTCTGAAAGAGGTGCCACAGCTTCTGCTGGCTTTGTTCCGTCTCCTCCTCGTTTGGATCGGCCCGTTCGGCCTCTGCTAAGCACTGCCTTTCCCATTTGGAGAACCAGTGTTCGGGGCCGTGCTCTTGGATCTCCGCTTCTCCCTCCTCCTTCTTCTTCTCCTCCATGGCTAGGCGTTAGCTAGTAGCTTACAAGCTAGCCCTTCGTGTTAAGATATAGGATTGAATTCCGGAGATACTTAACTATCTTTCTTCTGTATTCTTAAATAAAGAGAAATGCGTTACGCAAATCTAACACGCTATAGAAAAGAACAAATAAACAGTTGCCGTTAAAGTCGCATTGTGGACGTCTTGAATTCCGCCCGCACGCCCAGTGTAAAACACACCAAACTAAGCAACACGATGACAACACCTAAGAATTTCTGCTGCTGGACACGCCCATTTTCTCGCTGTGCTGGAAGGCGATTGGCTGTAGCTGTTTTTCTAGGCGGTTCTCTGTGCTGAACACGAGGCCTGATTGGACAACGGCGAAACGCGAAAAGGTTAAAGAAAAACAAAGTTGATCCCACCCAGGGCATTCTCTCTAGCCTGCTATACGACATTCTGTACAGTAGGGGGCAGCCTTGCCATGGAAATGTGGGCCACGATAATATCTGGCCAAAAGTATAAGGACACCCTTCCCACCTGTCTTCGCTTGCATACCTGTTTTTGCTTTCTTTTGGTCTGAGGCTTCTATTCACCGTTATGGCAACCCTACGTTTGAATTGAAGATCATAGAAATTGCCCAAGTGACACTTTGGTATCATGCTAAATCATGCTCATGCTCCCTATTGTAACCCAAGAAATCAGAAAAATCTGAAACATTTTTATGTGGGTTTGCACATAGTCCTGGTGTTTTGGTGCATAACAATAAAATAAATAATAATAATAAAAATGTGCAATAGTGTGTGTGTGTATATATGAAATAAATACTACAGAATCTCAAGTGGCGAAGAGTCATCCATGATTCCTTAATGTCAATAATGCTGCAATTTTTAACCAAAAGCTAACATAAGCCACTGGTCAGATACATGAAGGCTGTATAGGAGCAAAACGGTACAATGAAGATTGAATTTAATTTGCCCCCAGAGGCTTTTCTGTTTTCAGACTGTTAGGATGTCTGAGGCAGATGTTTGGTGCATCCTGGCAGTTATTGTGCTTGCTGGAAACTGGCTGCCTTATATAGCCTGTCACTGCCATTCACTTTACCCCTCCCACAGTACAGGGTAATCTGTGCCACACCTGGCAGCAAATTAAGGCAACAAAACACAAATACATCAGAATATACCTAAATTATTTCAATATAAAGTATTCTACATGACATTATTTTATTCAACACCTACCACTCAATCCTAGCACTCCTAATATACAAACTAAAGTCCCAGACACCCCTACACCAATCAACAGGTGAGGTGGTATCTCCTGGAACCTTTAAATGGGTGCTTTGTTTTAGTGGGAGCAGATTGTTTGCAGTGTTTTGACCAGAACACCTGAAAAGAACACACAACAGGTGAGTGACCTTTCATCAAAACATTACACACAGTCAGCCGCAAATCATTAAACTAACATGGTGTATGCAGTGATTTATACCATTACTTCATCATCATTGTGTTTGTCTTACAGGACCTTTCATCACTGAGGAAGTATTATCAGCAAAATGTAAGCATTTCAATAAAAAAAAAAAAAAAAAAATCTCCTGGCTTCTTGTCTTATTCTATTCTTAGCTGTTAACATTGTGCTACACAAAGTGTTGATGAAAGGACCCCAATGCTCCCCCATGACATACAGGTGTTGACAATGGAGACTGCATTAGCTGCATTGTACACCACTAAAACAGTATGTCCATGTATCTTGTGGTGCTCCTTGTGTGCGGCTGCTGTTGTTTTAGGGGAAAGTTCAATGTCACACTATCTTTTTGAGAATAGTCACAAGTCCATAGGCTCCAAAGATCAGATGAGTTTATAACAAACTACCTGATTGCATGCTCTCTCACCTGCATCTCTCTGTCTGACTGCACAGGTTGCTGTCGGACTCTACCGCTCTCTCTCTCTCTCTCTTTGAACCTCACTTCCTGACCCCCTTTTCCTTCTTTGCTGGTGACACTTCTATTTTTGAAGATGTCTAAGGGGGGGCAGATTGTTTGCAGTGTTGAGGAGTATTTCCAGGAACGAGGGCCAACTGTCGCATTCAGCAACTTGCACTACTGTGTTCAAGAGACGAGGTTCTGCTCCAAGACAGGTCCTGAAAAATACATCCTCAAAGATGTAAGGTAGGATGCATTATCACTCGGCGGCGACTGTATATCTGCACTCCAGGGCTACCTGTATTATGTAACACTCCACGTGTTTCTTCACTGCTTTGTCCTATTTTTATACTAATACTGTATGCACCGTGGCTGCTATACATCTAACAATATGACGTTCTGAGATCAAGTCGGGCTCATTTTGTAGCTCATTTAATCAAACCTGTACGTCCCTTTTTTATGGGAACTTGTGTTGTTATATTGCGGCAAACTGAAACGAAAGTAGAAAATCATCCGGACGCAAAGTCAAATGTGTCCTGGGATCAGATCCTAAGCCGGAGGGGATGCATTATAAGTATTTCATCTTTGGCTTTTAAAGCTACAGTATACAGGTCCTTGTTCCGTCTCCTGATCGCAATCAGACTCTTTTACAAGAGCTGTTGACATGTTCGGATTTATGCTTTTGTTCTAACTGATGCTCTTGTTGTGACTTATGCTGGTGGTTTGTTGTGATTATTGTGTCCTGTCGGTGCCCTGTCTTTGATTATTGTGTCCCATCAGTGTCCTGTCTGTGATTATTGTGTCCTGTCTGTGATTATTGTGTCCCATCAGTGTCCTGTCTGTGATTATTGTGTCCTGTCTGTGATTATTGTGTCCCATCAGTGTCCTGTCTGTGATTATTGTGTCCTGTCTGTGATTATTGTGTCCCATCAGTGTCCTGTCTGATTATTGTGTCCTGTCTGTGATTATTGTGTCCTGTCAGTGTCCTGTCTGTGATTATTATGTCCCATCAGTGTCCTGTCTGTGATTATTGTGTCCCATCAGTGTCCTGTTTGGAATTATTGTGTCCTGTCTGTGATTATTTCCCATCAGTGTCCTGTCTGTGATTATGATTATTGTGTCCTGTCTGTGATTATTGTGTCCCATCAGTGTCCTGTCTGTGATCATGTCCCATCAGTGTCCTGTCTGTTATTATTGTGTGTCCTGTCTGTGATTGTGTCCTGTCTGTGATTATTGTGTCCCATCAGTGTCCTGTCTGTGATCATGTCCCATCAGTGTCCTGTCTGTGATTATTGTGTGTCCCATCAGTGTCCTGTCTGTGATTGTGTCCTGTCTGTGATTATGTCCCATCAGTGTCCTGTCTGTGATTATTGTGTCCCATCTGTGTCCTGTCTGTGATTATTGTGTCTTGTCAGTGTCCTGTCTGTGATTATTGTGTGTCCCATCAGTGTCCTGTCTGTGATTATTGTCCCATCAGTGTCCTGTCTGTGATTGTGTCCTGTCTGTGATTATGTCCCATCAGTGTCCTGTCTGTGATTATTGTGTCCCATCAGTGTCCTGTCTGTGATTATTGTGTCCCATCAGTGTCCTGTCTGTGATTATTGTGTCCTGTCAGTGATTATCAACTGTCCTGTTGATGTATGTTGTTGTGTGTGGTGGCTTGGTAGCAAAATAATTTCCCCCTGGGGATTATTAAAGTGCAATCCATCAATCAGTATGTCATTTTAAATGAACATAATAGATTTTCTGATTGGTTGTTGCAGTGGCATCATGAAACCTGGGATGAATGCCATCATGGGTGCCACCGGAAGTGGTAAAACATCGTAAGAAACATGTTCATGTACATGCGAGCACACGAGCACCGTCTCACACACATGAATCTTACCTTCCTTCTGTTTTTGCCAGACTCCTGGATGTAATCGCAGGAAGAAAAGACCCCGCTGGACTGAAGCAAGGAAACGTCTTGGTGGATGGCAAAGCTGTCTCATCTGACCTCAGGCTCAGGTCTGCCTATGTGGTCCAGGTACAGAACTACAAACATGCACACATGTTTGACATCATTATACTTTGGGTTCCTCCGAGTACGTCATGCCTACATGGTCCCTGTGCTTCCAGGATGATATCCTGATGGGCACTCTGTCTGTGAGGGAGAACCTCCTGTTCAGTGCCAACTTGCGTCTCAGCCCTCAGGATCATTCCTCCATGGATAAAAACAACAAAGTGGATACCATCATACAAGACCTGGGTCTCACAGACTGTGCAAATACGAAGGTAAAGCACTACACACACACAAGCTAATAGCTGCATGTCACCCACTGTACAGCAGTGTTGGAAAGAGGACTGCAAGGTCTTTCTCAACCTTAAAGGCTGTTACTTTACTAAAATACTCCGGTATAAGCAGAAGCACATATTAGAAAGAAATTATCCCTTCCCTGTTCAAACTATAACATTCACAAAAATGGAAAAACGTATTCCTTTCCTCTTCATTGTCCTACATTTATGGGTGTCAGACATGTATTTGTGCTCTTTAAGACACACTTCATTTCAAATGTAAGTCTAAATTACATTCAATTAGCCCACAGCTGCACGAGTGGGAGTATTTAGTATTTTCAGTTGAACACCCACATGTGTGCAGATAGGGACCGAGTTTCTCCGCGGCGTGTCTGGAGGTGAAAGGAAGAGGTGCAGCATCGGGATGGAGCTCATCACCTCTCCCTCCCTGCTGTTCCTGGATGAACCCACCACCGGGCTGGATTCCAACACTGCAAACTGTATCATCAATCTACTGCACAGGTACACACAATGACCAAGTAATCCCACATCAGGCAGCGCATACTACATTGATTAATATCGACAACGGTGCTGCTGAAGATGGCGAGGTCAAATAGCGTGTACCGTTACCATCTACTGCTTTCTTGGAACTCTATGGACACAAGCAAATGTCCTTATGTGTGTCCAGGCTGTCCAGAAGAGGTAAGACTGTGATCTTCTCCATCCACCAGCCCCGCTACTCCATCTTCAGACAGTTTGACCACCTGTCTCTGATGCATAAAGGGGAGGTGGTGTATGCAGGAGCAGCCGCCCATGCACTGGAGTACTTCACAGACCTCGGTATGTGTGTTCGTGTGGTAACTCTGACAGCACGTCGGACCTTGACTAGGAACGTGTTGTCATATAATGTGATGAATCCTGATGTAGATAAGGGAAAGATATCGTGTTGCCATATGAAGTTATGATGCTTGACAGTCAGCTACCTCTATGTAGCGACATTCACGTCAAATGAAAATTAAACTGCTTGTCTACATAGTTAACTACTGTCCATTCAAATTCTCTAACACCCTGTCAATATCTTGTTTTTTATGGAGGCAATTGGGTCATTCCGTGTCATTTCATCAAATTTCTGAAAATCTTCCCACCTGAACATCTCAGAATGTCCTGAAAAAATTCAAGTACAAAGACACACTTGTTAATAGGAAAAATCCAAAATATTAAGTCTCTACTGTCAATAGTTTTCTCATGAAACATCATTGAATGAAGGGTAGTTTAGACGGTTTTTGGCATCGTGCTCTGAAAAGCCATTTCTAAACAGCAATATCTGGAAAACTATCTCACCTGTGGCCTTCAAAATTTCTACAGTGTATATCTGTTACTAATAGCCTCCAGACATGAAATATCAGGGATGTAGCTCAATGATAACCTAGTATGGTAGGTACTTAAAATGAGGCTTGTTGAGATAAAGTGGTACATTTGAAGAGTGGCTGAGCTCCCATTTTTGCAGATAAAAGACTTCTATCACTTCTGCCTCTATCTCTGGTGTTAGCTTAAACATTCTACAAAATATGGTCTCTCTTAAATTATTAGTTTCACAGATATTAATGCTCAAAAATGGAAGTAAACACACCTTTGCCCAACTTCAGAGTCATATTCCAAAAAACTGACAACACTTATCAGGTCCAAACTTACTTTTTTTGAAAGATCATATTCTTGTTAAAATCATATTAAAAAATCAGGAGGGTGTTTTGCCTCATTTTGTCGCAGTGATTTTTTAAAATCCTGATATTGGTGGGGTTTTTGATGAAATGACACGGAATGACCCAATGATTACAGGGTTGCATGTGTGTTTTTGTACAGGCTACCAAATTGAGGCGTTCAACAACCCCGCAGATTTCTTCATGGACATCACAAATGGAGAGACAAAATCCACATTAGAATCGCTGTCTGCAGGTACACACACACACACACACACATGGACAGTGAAATACTCGATGACTTAAAGGAACCCTCGTTTGCTCTCTGATGATGATGGCTGTGCAGTAAGTATGAGGGCGATGAGTTTAGCAACCACACCATAGTGATCATACCGAAACGAAGTGGCTGTGACGTATCCTCCAACAAACGGTTACACCCAAGAAGAGTCAGTGACTCGTATATAAAAATTGAAGTTTATTACACTCTCCTCTACAACATGAGGCCGTCTAATTGCCTCTCTCCCTCTCTTCCCCACAGTAGAGTGTAACCCGTTGGCAACCAGGTACCGCCAGTCCCAACTGTGCCAGAGTATGCTGGAGGAGTTGGCCCATGTGAACCAGAGCATTGCCGAAGGCGGCGGCGGTCGAGACGAGGCAGCTGACTATGTCACCTCCTTCTCCTATCAGGTCGGCCAAGTTAAGCGATTCAGAAACGCTTCAAACACGTTTGTTCCATTAAATAACCATATAACCAAATAATGATCCATTTGAGGGAATTAAAACCTCAGCTGCTCAGCAGCATTTTGTGATTAACATAAATTGAAATTAATGTATCATATTCACAGAGTTTTAATGACGGTGCCAGCCGGCTGTAAAGTGTCTGGCTTGGCTGCCCGCTGGATGAACCCTGCTTAGTACGGTCATCAAGCCTATAAAACATTTCTCCTGTGTGTGTGTGTGTGTGTGTGTGTGTGTGTGTGTGTGTCAGTTGCGCGTGGTGTGTGGCAGGACAGTGCTGAACAGTCTGAGGAACCCTCAGACCTCTTACGCCCAGCTGGCTCTCAACATCTTCTTTGCAATTCTGGTGGGACTCATTTATTACCAAATGCCCTTAACGCTGCCCGAGGCGATACAGAACAGGTACAGTATGCATAACCTGCAGAACTCCATCAGTAAATCTGCACTGAGCTCATTTCTGCACACTCTTCCTGTTGTAAATGGGACCCCTTTCCTCAGCCCAACTCAAGGCCAAAATACAACAGGACCACTTCATGACAATTTGAAGATAATATCAAAGGTCTTCCTTTCTTTATTGAAGGTTTTCATTTCAAATGATTACAGGAGGGCAGTTCAATGTGGTGATTTCCATTTCAGAAGAGGCTGTGAGAATATTTGTTCAGGCTGTCAAGGCAAAATAGTAGTAAATGATTTCCATTTACTACTATTTTCAAATATGCAAGCGTCAAGTTATCATGTCAAGATGAGGAAACAACTTTTATGACACAGGTTTATAGTGATAAAATCAGGTTAGGTTGCTTCACTATCCAATAGATGATTGGATAACATTTTCCCTGTCTCTCTCTCTCTCTATGTATATATATATATATATATCTGGGTGCCAGGAGTGGAGCGTTCTTCTTCCTTATCATCAACATGGTCTTTGGGAATCTCTCTGCCGTTGAACTCTTTATCAATGAAAGGGTGATCTTCATGTGAGTGAAAGATTAAAGTTGTGTTGAAGTGCAGATGTATGTACGAGGTGTGCATAGACGTATGTATCACAGTTAATGCTTTTTAAAAGGTATTGAATCCATTGAAGGCTGTAAATCCATTAGCAGTGTTTGTATTTCTGTGGTAATGTGTTGCCTGAGAGTCTTGATGTTAATATCTGTTGCAGACACGAGAACTCCAGTGGCTATTACCGCACCTCTGTCTACTTCCTGTCCAAGATCCTCGCCGATCTCATTCCCAACCGCATCATCCCCATCGTTGTGTTCTCAGCCATCGCCTACTACATGATGGGTAATTCTCACACGTGCTGAAAAAAC
This sequence comes from Eutrigla gurnardus, assembly GCF_963514095.1. Taxonomy (NCBI): domain Eukaryota; kingdom Metazoa; phylum Chordata; class Actinopteri; order Perciformes; family Triglidae; genus Eutrigla; species Eutrigla gurnardus. The sequence goes on along the minus strand of NC_139917.1, from coordinate 28,397,477 downwards.
ACAAAGGATACGCAGCATGTTTTATCATGCAGATGAGATGTTTTATTCATGGGCGGATGTGCTTTTGTCATTTTCCCCAGTTGATGTGAAAGCAGTTAATTCTGGAGTGAAACTCCAGTTCTTTCTGCACAGACTTGGGAAATAAAATGTAGATGACAGGAAGCTGCCTGTTCCAGTTTCCCTCCTAATGTATGCTCCTGCTGTTGATCTCCTTTTATCTGGAATCATCGCTTGGCATCTCTGCCGTGTGTGAACGCACCAGGGAGAAACTGCTAAAGGCAATCCTGTGGTTTTCCATTCTCATCGTCCTCCTGTTTCCCGGGTTTCCATCCCTCTTTCAGGACTGAAGCCTGACTTTGTGTCCTTCTTGTGTTTCGTGCTGACCATGTCTCTGGTCAGCTTGGCGGGCGTCGGTCTGGCCTTCCTCGTCTCAGCCAGCGTGTCTTCCTTTGCCATGGCTAACATCCTCATTGCTCTGCCCTTCGTCTTCATGATGGTGAGATCTCCAGACACATACGCAGAATATGCATCATGTGCCCTCTTTTGTGTGCTATTCCCTCTTTTCCTTCCTCATGCTCCCATTATTAGGTCTTTGGGGGTTTCCTTGTGAACCTCAACGCCATGCTGAGCTGGCTCTCCTGGCTGCAATGGATCAGTATTTTCAGATATGGACTAAATGTAAGATATGGAAAATAGGCAGAGGTGTGGTTGTGAGAATGAATGCAGTGACGTTGAATTTATTTACTTATTTTGGTCTCTAATGAGGAAGTTGTTCAACCCAATATGTTTGTTTTTTTTGTCTCTCAGGCTGCATTTATCAATGAGATGTCAGGAACGTTGTTCTACAGCAACACCACCATGTGAGTGCTGATAACTGACTCCTTAAATCACACACACACACACACACACACACATGCTGAGCCTCTCGTCTGTGCTGCAGTATCCCAGGGGAGGTGTTTCTGAAAAGCCAGGACATCGACTACTCTGTGTGGGGCTTCTGGCAAAACCAGGTGGCTCTGCTGGGAATCGTATTGGTCTGCATGTTCCTGGCCTACGTGCAGCTGCGACGGATCAACCGCTGGAAATGATCGCCATCTGCTTATGTATCCATCAACCATGCACTGTTTTATTTAATTTTTGAACGGGCCTCAAATGAAACACATGCAATCATTTGGGGAAGATAACAGTGAGACGTTATTGTTATATATGTGATGAAATAAACGTTATAATGCAATGATTTAAATTATTTAAAATCACTCCTCGTTGAACCTTCCACATGGAATCTGTGTCTCACTCACATGTAAACAAACACACGTGTTGTAACATTTGACTCCCAGGTGGATTAGCTGCCAATAAGCACACCTGGTCTGTGCACGTGGGAATGTACAGCAACCGCCGAGCCAAAGTCTTAAGTCCTTACAAAGCTCCTTATGGGGAGTGAGGTAATCTCAGCCACAGTAAAGGAAAGATGTATGCACTCTTTAATGTGAGAGGTTTTGGATTTGAAATAAAATGCACATTTGTCAGTTCTCCGGGTGAAAAATAATAGCCAATGCATAAAGGCACGTGAACACTGAAGGAATTGTCATTTTATTTTTAGTGTAATATATTTTATATGCAGGTTTTACAAAAATATGCTGATAATTTGTCAAAATAAAACATAGATATAAACCCATCAGATGCATGCTGTAAAACTATTTAAAAAAATGAATAAAAAAAAAGATTCACACATGACAGAAAAACTTTTCCAAAATGAACCCTCAGTTCTGACAGCTTCAAGGTTGGGGATTCATCTTATTGAACTCTGATGAAGCTGATGTTTAGATTAAGATTCATTCTAGATTAATTCAAACCCAATTGCATTAAATGGAAATTTTAGACTTTTCCTCAAATTCAGCATATAGTGAGGTTCAGACCTTTTATATATTCCTTGGTTGGCGCCTCGGGTTGCTCGTTGCTTGGCAGCTGGATCCTCGTGAGATCCCGTGATCGAGGGATCACATATCGCATGAAATCCATCCCATCAGGCTTCAAGCCATGCGTTTGTGTCAGGTGAGCCGAACACGGACCAATCAGAGTCCAGTGAGGACTTTGCTTTGGTAAGAGCTTGATGATGGATCTGTGCAACAAGTTTAGAAACTTTTCCATTTCCACAAAAATGTTCTAGAAAGTTTAGCTCCATGTTTGAAACCTGGACAAATGGTCATTGGGGTTAAAAGTGGCCATTTTCTTTTTAAATTAAAGCAAACATAACGCTTTAAAATGTATATCAACTATACGTATATACATTGTTTTCAACCGTTTTAACGTTGAATCTGAACCAGAGACCCGGAACAAGACAGTGTCGAGGTGCCAGCTGAAATCTCACCTTGAAAACGTTGAAACAAGTAGAAACCTTCCAGGTCACTGAGAAATACTAGAGAATAAATATGTATCTCACAAAGTCACGTGTTAAACATTTCAGTGGTTCGTTGCCCCTGCAGTAATAATAACTCAAATGTTCTGCAAATAACCAATAAATCATCATCAGTTTAAATCAAGTTTGAATGTGTGATCTGTTGGTAAAATGTTCTTCGCTGTTAAATATACTTAAATATCTTAAGTTTTACTTCTCCTTCTGACTTAGAGAAAATGGATTTAAAAAAATAGCAGGAACAGAAAAGTTTGTCACAATATCTTAGCAGGACTAAGACCAGTAACAGAGAAACAGAGAGCATTATGGGATACATAAAAGCCCATCTTCACAGCAGCCAGCTAAACACAGAAACAGACCCGCTTGGAAGGTGACACCTCATGAAGTTGGCCTTTGCCCTTCAGAAACTTTTCCCGCCGCTCACACTCTTACTCAGGCCGTGTCCCACCGTCACGGGTGTGTTTTCCAACCCGCGGAGCCACTCTGTGCATTTCAGCAGCACGCGCTCATCCACGCCGTGCTCCTCCTCCTCCTCGTACTCCACGTCGTCGTACTTGTGTTGCTCGTTCAGAAGGGAGATTTTTAAAATGGAGGTGATGTCTGCCACTTCATTATCGCCGCTGTTTTTAGCAGCGACTCGGCTGCTCGGAGTGCTGTGTCTCTGCGTTGCCGGTTGATTCCTTTTGGGGATCCTGCGTCTGGATTCTAAGTTGCTTCCGGAAACGCCTCCTCCACTTCCGGCGTTTATGGACGCCGAGCGTTGGCGCCTCTCGCTGTTCCTCCGCTGCAGCAGCAGGACGGCCTCGGGCGTGAGGGTCAGTGTGAAACGGACCTCCTCCTGATGCCTGGCCCTCGTCTTCACCTCGGGCACGCAGCGCCGGCTCACAGGCTTCTGCTGCTGGGTCTTACACAGGGACTCGCCCGAGCTGGAGGCTGGCAAGCTGTCCGTCTGTGAGGACGAAGGCAGCAGTCGCTCCCTCCTCTTCGCATGCAGCTGTGACCCTCCTTTGGCGGTGGGCAGTTGGCTCTTCTTCCCCAACTGCTTGAGGTTGGAGGCCAGCCGCTCCTTCACCGAGCTGCCTTTGTCCTCTCTTTGGACCTTCGTTAAAGTAGAGGAAGAGTTATTTAGGGGTCTCTCCTTGGCGGTCAGGCCTGACACGGAGCGTGCGATCGACACAGGCGGGATGAATGGCATTTTGGCAACGCACAGGACCAAATAGGAAAGTAGTTCAGTTTTGCGGCTGAAGGGCTGGAAGCAAAAAACCGAGGGCACTAAGGAGGAAACCGATTGACTGAGGGAGGCGAGATACTCTGATGCATCCTCGGCCATGCATGGGGTCAGCAGGTTGTCGCGGCTGGGATCCACCGGTGCTCGTCCACCCTGGAGCAGCGGGCGTCCCCCGACGCCGTCTTATACCTGAGCAGCAGGAGGGCGTGGCATGGCACACTGAGGTGTATGACCTCACACGAAGGGGGCGGGGAATGAAGGGTTCTGCTCATTACCCTGAGGCTCAATGATCTAAAATAAACCCACTCTGCTAATCCTCCGGTGTCATGTCAGCGAAGGCACGTTTACTACACACTACAGTGCAAGCACACAAGCAGACTTAATCCACGCGGAAAGTAGCGGTGGCTAGAGCTAGCAAGGTGGGGATCTGGGCACTGAACACCAAACACGATGGTTCAAATCTGTTGAAACTAACTCAATAATGAAAGTTGATTCTTGTCCTTTTAATTAAGTCGTTTAGCAAGTGAATGAATAAATAACTTTGCACAGCATTCAACTGGGTCTCCTGGCAGCGGCGGACTGGTCATCTGGCATACCGGCATTTTCCAGGTGCCGACGTGCTTTTTGGGCGACCGTCGCCACATTCCCCCCCCCCCCCATAGAAGTGGTAGGCCTTGATCGGCGGCCCATTGTTTTTTCACTTGAAACTGGGCTGGTCCAAAAAACTTCAGTTTGTAGAGAAATATGCACATGCTTGTGCCAAAGCTTAGAGTTTTCTTCTGTTGTGATCTTTAATAAGACAGAAAAGACTACCACAGGAAACGTTTATTTGATAGGATTTTGTTGCAAAAAATATTAAAAATACTTTTTAAAAAAAGGACAGGAACATGTCTTCTCCTTATATATTAAACATTTAAATACATGTTACTTCAATTGAACACATTACACATGGCAATAACCCGTGATCTTGTGTGCTCATTCACAGCATGTCCTCTTGTGTACGTGGAGGACCCGTCGACAGCGGGGACAAGTGTGGTAGGCGTCCTTGAAATGACTCACAAAAAACGGAATCAGGCAGCACCCAATCACCAACCTGCAAGACAGAGATCAGGCATCAGTCGCACACGTTCGAAAGGCTTCTGGGCAAGCAGAGCTGGACCAACAAAGAAATCTCGCCTCACCCGCATAACACAAACACAAGACACATGAGCCACGCGTGCCTCCCGACCTGGTAGGTGACCTGCGTGGTGACCCGGGTCTGACAGGAAGGGCATGATGTCAGAGCTGGAGAGCGATACGGCTCCGTTTCAAAGCTCACAAACTTCAGCTTGGGAGTAGTTTGAGGGGAGCCAGACACTAGAGAGAAGACGGAGGTGGGGGGAAGAAAGGGAATGCTTATTTCCATTATCTCTCAACTTAACTTTAAATCATAAATATGTCCTCAACATTATCTGACCGGTGCTGTTTGAGAGGTTGGATTAGCAAATTAACATCATCAAAAAAACAGAGTAAATTCTACTCATTTGTGCAAACAAAAAGTGTGCAAACGGTTTCCGAATAATAGATTTTTGTCAAGTTGTATGTAATTGCACTCATGTAACGAGCTAAACAACGGAATAACATCAGTATGCATAAGTCACTTCACACTCACGATAACACACTTTTTGATAGTTTTGGACAAACAATTTTTAATTGACGAACCACTTTACGGTCAACGAAGGGAAGACACATTCTGAAGAAAATGTGGCAGCCTGTTCTACAGATCCAAAATGGAGGCAGGATGCCGTGTGAGCATGTACCTGAAAGAGGTGAGTGAATTTGGGTGGAGCAGCTAACTCCAGGAGAGGAGAAGCAGGGAGATGTTGGAGGGCTGAAAGGTGACTGAATATGGTAGATCCTCACATTTTGCCCTGATTCTCTGTTTGACTCATCTGGGAAAACAAATCACACGTTTCACAAGTGTTTTTCTTTTATCTGATCATGTATCAAGTAAATGGAGAGGGTGTTTTACCTGGTAAGAAGTAGGGTGGAGGTGTTGGAATATGCTCCTCCACTTTTGATGATGAATCCATTCAACAACTTGTTGATGTACCACAGAAAACTGAAAGTGAAAATGTGTTTGCAGCCTGCAGCGGTTCATCTGTTAGTATACCAGGTGCAGTGGAGAGGTACTAATTTAGATCTCCTCTGATTGGTTTATGAACTATTACCCACAAGGCCATGGCACAATGATCTTTATAATGTGGCAGAAGTCATTTGGAGGTATTCTTTAAAAGGTTGCACTACATGTCCACCTTGCTTATGTTTAATGTAGATGTATTGCCTGTAATTTGGAGGCCTTCCAATCGTATTCACTTCCTTGGATTTAAAAAGGTTTTAATGTTGTCAAATAAATACTAATATATAAATAGAATGACAGGTGTGTGTTGGTATGACCTACATTTTCCTTATTGTGATGTCTTTAAATTACATCATCTTAGGTCAAGCAAACAGTATAAGAAAAAATTAAGTTATTCTTAATATTAAAAGATGTAAACATTTTCTGTTGGGATTTTTTAAAACTCAACAGTTTTTGGTTGAGTTTAAAAAAAAAAAATGCACTAAAAACAAAATAAAATATATGTATGACACAGGATATGAATTATGGAGAAGGGGTGGGATTAAATAAGTGTATACTTCTTCCTACTCCTTTTTCGGACGTGTCAAAAAAAGAAATGTCATTCATATATCTCTAAGCTTTCTAGTAGGACAATTTTGTATTCACTTTGACATGTTTGAAACCTAAATCTAGAAACCCAAAATATAGAGAGATGATACTCTTGTGTGACTCTTGTGACCCTTCAGGGTCCCTGGGAATCAGGAAACCTTCCTCGAACGCTATCTCCTTCATTTTATGGGTGATGTGTCCACACGGTGCGCTAGGTGGTGCTGTTTCGTAGCCGGTCTGCCCACTTTGGGTGTGTTTCCTGGCCAGACCGCTAGAGGCGCTCTTTCACACTCGCCGTGCTTTTGTAGTGAGACGCTGGCGAGACGTCGATGTGTGTGCGCGAGGACTTTCAGTTGAACGTAACAGCTAGCGTGATGAGGCTAAGCTAGCTGTCAGTCAGGCATCCACGGTTTCGCTGCAGAGTTTAGCTTCCGGATGCTCCCGGTCGGATCGTACTGGCCGTCTTGACATTCCCTCAACATCCCTGGACGAATTCGTGTCGACTGACCAGAGTCCGCGAATTCGGGTCCATTCCTTATCTAACCTTTCCTTCCCCCTCCTCCTCTTCCTCCCGTTAGCGTAACTTAGCTTACCGGCTAACGAGAAGAAACCGGACCGACGAGGTAAGTTAGCATGCGGGCTAGCGAAATACGGCTAATGGAGGGGGGTTGCTATCAAGGTGTCTCCTGCGAGGAAAAAACGGGGTCTGGTTTAGAAAAGGGAGGCCGCCGGTGAAACGTGTGAATAGCAACACGTCTACATATCATTAAAAATATCACTCCGGCTGCTAGGCCTATCTAGCACCGGTGAAACGCTACGCTAGCAATTTGATTAACTTGCTAGTGATGGTTCGCTGTTAACGATTTACCGAGTGAGGCAACAAACCCGGTCGCTGGTATGTGATCGTAGCTAGCTAAATAAGTCAACTTCAGTTCACAGTATTTAACTTTGAATGCCATGCAAATACAATTGACACTATGGTGAAAGTTAGCTGGGCTAGCTGGGTTATTTTAGCTAATGTTAGAGGTGTTGAAGCAGCCCTTTTAGCCAGATTTGGGTTAAGCTAATGTGACGTTACCCAACGCTAACAAGTGGAATCAGAGTCATGCTGCCATAAAGTTAACAGTAGAAAAGTTATCAGTCTTTTTTTTTTTTTAATTTTATATATGCCGGTAGAGGCAAAGTTCAGCTCAGCTGTTGGCTCAGGAGGGTTGTTTTGTCGCTGGTTGCTCAACTAAAGTTGCGTTGCTGTGACTTCCCAGAGTTCCACTTAAGGACCACACCCAGACAAGATGTCCCTCCATCAGTTTCTGTTGGAACCCATCACCTGCCACGCGTGGAACCGCGACAGGACACGTAAGGCTGAGATATATCCTCGTCTATTTGAGTGAACCATGACAGACGCCAAGTTAGGGAACTAACCTGCTAGCAAATGTCTGAGGGAACACATATTAACCATGAACTAGTTTCTTATTAGCTTATTCTTAAGTGGTTTACAACAACTCACTATCAATAAGCAGTGATTAGGAAATGATATGCAGAAAAAGGCATTAGTAAGTGATTTATAATGGCTTAAAAACAACTGCTACTAATATGCATGCTAATAAGAAACTATTTAATGGTTAATGTGTGTTCCCTAATCTAAAGTGTTTCTGTATTTCTATAGTGAACCACAGAAGCCACCTGTTTTAAATAAGTGTATATTCTTCCATTGTTTTGAGTTTCCAGTTTGGCATTTGGCACACACTAGGAACTGGTCTAGCTGGTTTCTTGTCTGTACTTCCATCCTGTTAACCTGCTGGTTTTTCCTCCTTTTTTTTTCCTTTTCAGAAATTGCCATCAGTCCAAATAACCACGAAGTCCATATCTACAAAAAGAGTGGCAACCAGTGGGTTAAGACCCATGAGCTGAAGGAGCACAATGGACACATAACAGGTATTTCGATGACTTATCCATATACAATTGGAACAAGTGTGGCCTTTAATTGTCACCAACTCATGTTGACACACGTCTGATTCTGAATGCTCCACGTTTGTAAAAAGCATATTCAGCTCTAGATTGTGCCGTCATAATTAGATTATCGTCAAGCAGTGATTACAAACTCTCTTTGTTGCGTTGTGCTGTAGGTATTGACTGGGCTCCCAAAAGTGACCGTATAGTCACATGTGGAGCAGACCGTAATGCCTATGTGTGGTCCCAGAAGGAAGGGGTATGGAAGCCCACGCTGGTCATCCTCAGGATCAACCGAGCCGCCACCTTCGTCAAGTGGTCTCCACTGGAGAACAAGTTTGCAGTTGGAAGTGGTGCTCGGCTCATTTCTGTCTGCTACTTTGAGTCCGAGAATGATTGGTGAGACCGTTTGTACATCATGACATTTCTTTTTCAAAGTGCAATATTGTAGTTGTGTTATTTATTAGAAGTATTACATTATAAATAACACTGTGCATCCACACTAACTACTCGTATGTTACTGTAACAGTAACAACACTAAGGCTGAATTCACACCAAATCAGGCGTTGAATGATTGTGTAGTGGTGTAGCAGCATCATTTAATGCCAAGCGACTGCACAATGATTAATGCCTTTGTACTCACTTAATGGCAGGTTTGTACAGCTCTTGATCGCCGGGTACTAGAAACGGCACCACAGCGTGTCGTCGGGTTCCTTTTCTCACTGGGTTTTTGTTGTCTTTTATTCATTTTTTTTTTCTGGCATCCACTGCCACATTCAAATTAATTCCCACACGTCTTGGAAAACCTGAGAAACAGTTGATTTTTAATAGGCTGTAATGTTGTGGAAAAGCACTGAATCTCAATTCATTTAGCCGATTCAATAATTTTGATTCGATATATTTTCTGTCAAATTCATAGCACTTAAGCTAATGGAAACATGAAAATAATGTCAAATTAATTACATTAGTAATGGTGTATTTTCCTTTAAGGGAAAATGGGTCTGGGTTCTTTTAGGTTACATGTGAATATTAGAGTTTCATATTAAAGATGTCTGTGCTTTCTCAAATGCGTCAGGTGGGTGAGCAAGCACATCAAGAAGCCAGTACGCTCCACCATCCTCAGTCTGGACTGGCATCCCAACAATATCCTGCTGGCTGCCGGATCCTGTGACTTCAAATGCAGGTGAGTGTCATTAACAGTGAATAATATTAGATAGATTAAATGATTGCAAAGCTGCCACCATCCTAACTTGCTCTTTTACGGTCTGTTCTGTTTGTGGCTTCTCCTCTCTCCACCCTCCTCTCTCTGGCCTCCAGGGTGTTCTCAGCCTACATTAAGGAGGTGGAAGAGAAACCAGGCCCCACACCCTGGGGCAGCAAGATGCCATTTGGAGCTGTGCTAGCAGAATTTGGAGGAGCGGGTCAGTCTTTATAAGTGATAATACAAATCCTCTTTCATATGACTTGCAGTAATCCTTTTGAACTCAACCACATCTGCCTTTTTTTTTTAAATCCACTTTGTGTCTGTTAGGTGGAGGGGGTTGGGTCCACTCTGTCTCCTTCTCAGCCTCTGGTAACCGCCTCGCCTGGGTCAGCCATGACAGCACTGTCACTGTGGTGGACAGCTCTAAGACTGCCAGGTATATCCATTTCTACACATAGTACATACACATGGTTTTTGTAACATAAATGTTTTGTTTACATCGATCTGTATCCTTGAGACCTAAAATAATAATGATAATTGATAGGACTTACATAGTGCATTTTTGAATACTCAAAGGCGCTTAAACACATGATAATGCGTGTTTACTGCAATTCCTTCCTCATAAAACGTTTGCAAAGTACATTTTTAAGTATTTTAAATCCCGCATTAACATCAATGTTTACTAGCTTGCAGTCTTCTTCTATAGTATCTTCGGAGCTGCATTGCTGCATGTTTTTTTTTTTTTTGTGTGTCTTACCGCCACCTGTTGATCAGTGCAGTAATGTAAAAACATTGGCAGGGCTCTGTGTGAGATAAACCAAACAGGGAACCGCTCATAGAAAACTGCTCCATAGTTCAAAGATCAAAACCTCCCCAAAATCCCCATATCAGGAAACATTTTCTTTAATTTAACTTTTTATAAACAACATGAAATAAAATGTTAAGATTAGTCAAACAATTTACAGGTTACTCTATGGAAATTAAGTAGAATATATAACATTTTAAATGTGTGCAAATGATACTTTAATCCCTTACTGGAGGAGAATCAGACAGTATAATCTAAAAGGATTAACATGACTGGGTGTAAAAATTCAGCTACTAATGTGACAGGAAGTAGATGAGTTTGAACTGGACCTGCTACCTTGTTCATCTACTAAATATAATAAATGGAGAGATGGATGTGTGTAGATGGCGAGAGGAATGCGCGTCCAAAGCTGAATAACCCCTTTCATGAAATTAAAATCTTCTCCCACCCATTTGTCCCGCTGAAAAAAATGACATCGCATTAAAAAACATTTACAAATTGAATGTGGTGTTATTTTTTTCACTACTCTATATTAACGGCCTGTGTACATAACCATTGTTTGTAATCTGATCATCTACTTCAGTGCCAGTAAGGCGAGAAAGGTTTAAAAAAACAAAACAAATTGCAGGTGACATGAACTGAGGAGGTGGTGATTCTCTCGTTCTGCCTGGAAACCTGCACACACTGCAGCACTCAAAGCCTTTTGTTTTTCATTACAAAAATCATCATTTCTCTGACAACACCAATTTTTAAATTGTTTGTAGTATGCTGCCGGTTTAATCTTTTTCAAGTGAAATACAACTAATTAATCTGTGTGTGTGTTTAGTCCTTCACAGCTGAAGACGGAGTTCCTTCCTCTCCTCAATGTCATTTTTGTTTCAGAGAACAGTCTAGTAGCTGCGGTAAGAACATCAAACACACACTGTATATATTTCCACGCTCAAATACACGGCAAGTAATGCAAGGGATGACATTATAAATGTGTCGTCTGCGCTTTCAGGGCCACGACTGTTGCCCCATGCTTTTCCGCTGCGACGATGGTGGAACACTGACATTCGTGTCGAAGCTCGACCTCCCCAAGCAGAGTATCCAGAGGAACATCTCCGCCATGGAGCGCTTCAGGAACATGGACAAGAGAGCCACCACTGAGGACCGCAACACTGCCCTGGACACGCTGCACCAGAACAGCATAACGTGAGTCACGCTCTCTTCACACACCTTCATTATGGATATTTGCTTCATTTGGATTCAGTGAAATTCATTTAAAGATTGAGTTTTCACAATTTAGTCTAAATGTGTGATTACAAGTTTGAGTTGTTTGCATTACAAGAGTTTGTCCCTGTGCTTTAATTTTGTGGACATAAAAGAAGTGATTTTGAAAGGTGATGTGTTGCTTTAGTAATAAAGAAAAAAATAAGGAATAAGTCAACTTTGGAGGCTGCACTGAGTGGTGTTTGTAATATTTTATTTTCAGCGAGTCGTGACTACACCTGTTAGTAAAATACAAGGCAATTCAGCAGCACTACAGCGTTTGAAAAAGGAGCTCAACCATGATTTGTAGTACGTCACCTTTGTTTCAGTCGTTAGTTTGTTGCTTCATGTCACTGGCTTCCTCTGCACTGTAAATGTACTGTAAGTGTCTGGTATCTGATGGTATTTTAATAATGAATGAGCAATCTTTTTAAAGTATATAGGCTGTAAACATTACATTGAGTACACTTGTCTCATTCCAGGAACACAGTTTTTTTCCCCCTTTGTGTAACTTGAGCTGATGACCATTATGTGCAACCATGATGATGTCCCACTGGAAATCAAACCATGATAATAAGCTTTCAGTGTTTCCAAGCAAGGAACCATTTCCGTTCCTTAATGCCATTAAAAGTTTTCTTCATGGTAGTTTTTCCTTTTCATTTAGTCTTGTTTTGTTTGGTGTTTATTTCAGGGCCTGTATGGTCTAGATTTTGTTGGTTTTGTTGCGTTGTTAAGTTGATTTTGTGAAACCAGCTCAGTTTGCACAGTAAATATGAGGATACAGGCAGCTGGTTAGCTTAGCTTAGCACAAAGTTTGGAAACGGGGCAAACTGCTAGCATCACTGATTTACAACTCTTTGTCTGCATTTTTAAATCCCTACAAGTACCAAAGTGTTAAAACAACACATGTATGTGTTATGGTGGGTGGGCCCAGTGACCTTTTGTTACCCTAAAAAGCATATTGAATATTTATAATATTGAGGATCAGAAGTCTCTTTTCATACAAGTAAAATTCTATTCTAACTTCTTCAGCCCTTTAAAAACTGTCTTTGTGTCTCTACATGTCTGGTCTTCAGCCAAGTGTCTATCTATGAAGGAGACAAAAGGGAATGCCGCAAGTTCTGCACTACAGGCATCGATGGAGCAATGACCATCTGGGATTTCAAGGTACGAACGCACACAAACGGGCAAACCTCTTTCCCAGATCTCTCAGCTCTAACTCTCGTGTGTTTCCGTGTTTACCTCCTCAGAGTCTAGAAGCTTCTATCCAGGGACTCCGCATCATGTGAAGAAGTCTTGAAAATGAATGAAGAAAAACGCAGCAGGCCTCACTTCTCCCCCTCGACCTCCCAGCCCTCCCTCCCCTCCCCTCTCCACCTCCCCTCTGCTCCTGCGACGCAGCCAGTAACACACACAACTGACCACCTAATCGAGTGTCTGCTGAAGCACTGATCAGACCATAACACACTCTTGTGGGTGTGTGCAAACACTCACGCACACACACACTTAAGTACACAAACAGGCATACACTACACACACACACACACACACCCACTGAGCTGACGTGTGACATCACTGTTGATTTATTTTGTTTTGTTTGTTTTTAAATGAAGGTTAACCAGGTGTCAAAGTGGGAAGGTCCTCTGACACGTATTAAAACGTGAAGTGAAATGTGTGTTTTTATGTTCTCTAACCTCCTGTACCAAAAGTTGAACTCTAAAAAAGGTGCGTTTTATCCAAAAGTCAGACTGTATTTCACCTCAGATCAACCGCAACAGGGTCCCAGAATATCAATGTTTAGTAGAACGGAGGACGTGATGCTTTGCTTCCTGGAGTGCAGTTAATATTCTCCAGCAGGTGAAGTCATTGTTTAGTTTAGGACCCGGGTTATTGATATTCTGAGCTCGTGTTGCTGGTTGGCTGTACAGGATCTGACGGTGGGGAGAGAAAGCAGCTGTCTGAACGGTGCAGAGTCACGGCTGGCCAGCACTAGGCTCTGTAGCTATCACACTAAAACCACAGATGGAGGATTTCTATGTAACTGATCATGCGGTAGACATGAAATAAAGATGAAGTACATTTACAGTACACAACTCACTGGACTGCTCTCTTCCTTTTGTCTTTTCCTCTCACAGACGCGATTCCTTTAGTGGAATGTGCAGAACTAGTTTTTATTATGTGTTCTTATTTGTTGTTGTTGTTGTTGTTAGAGCAATCAAAGCAACAATTCTGTGTTTCTTCATTGACCTAGTTGTCTATTTATTACAGAATGGCTTAAATGACACAAGGAGGTAGCTGCAGAAGAAACCCTTGAAACTTCAGTTGTGCTTCAGGTTCATATCATTACTTTTCTAAGCAAACGTTCTTGTTACTGTATTTGTGTTTCCAGTCGGGCTTTACTTCACTACAGCTGTGCAGATATCAGCAGATGTTTAGCACATACTGTGTTCCAGCAGCCATACAACCATACTTATTAATTGGTTCCAGCACAGCAGATATGAGCCAGGGTCAAAGTTCAAGATGCATTGTCACGGCGGAAGTAGTATTCATTCCAATTGAATGTGTAACGCATGCAACAGTGCATTCTTTGTAAGGCGAAGCTGCAGTGTGTCATGAAAGAGAAGGCACAGTGATGGTAACATGGAGCGCTAGCACGCTAACATTAGCTTACTAGTAAACAAAGTAGAGTTGAGGCGGATGTGATGTCATTAGGTTTTGCAGGTATTTTGGTCGTAATCCAAAGAATTGGACGGATAATAACGTCATGGTGCTCGTGGATGAATGTGTGTGACTTAATGGGAACCCCGTTTAATTGATGAATTAATTTAATAGTTGAGATAAGTTCAGTTTGGACCAAAGTGGAGGAATAACATCCCTCTTAAAGGTTAAAACAAAAAACAAGTGGATAAAGTAACAGTAGGAAAAGTGAGGGGAGCTTTCAGGTGACGCATAAAAACTTGCAGTTGGGTTATCTGAACTGCTTATTATATAACTCAAAATACATGAAAACTAGAGCAAGTATATTCTATAGCCTGTCTCCCCCCCTGCAGTTTTCTTCCCTCCTCCTTGTTCCTCTTTCTTTATGCAGAAGTGAACATACGTCCCTCCCCCTTCTTTTCCGTGTCTTTCTTGCTTCTCTTCCCCCTCAGCCTCTACTTCCTCCTTTTTTGTAGCACGTTGTATTGTTGCTGCCCCTCCCTCCCCCCTCCCTTCTCCTCTCCTTTTTCTCTTCACAATCAAAAGTTTGCTCCCATTCTCTCACATTTCTGAACTGTTAACACACATTTTCTGCCTCAAGCGTGAGCCTGCATAAACTTCCTGTTTGTCTCCCCATCGGAGCGTCACTGTACCCTCCTCCACTTCCCCCTCTGACCTCCCCTCCCTCCCTCCCTCCCTCCCCTCAGCTCAGCTCCTCTCTTCCCCGAGCTCACTCTTGTCGTTGGCGTTCGCGTTGACTGGCCAGAGTCCGCGAGCTGAACACCCTCATCTTTATTTGATCTGCCACCATCCTCTCCTCCTCCCCCCTCCCTCTCTACCTCCATCTCAGCAGCTATTCACCCATTCATCTCTGTCCAGCCCTCAGGGTAAGTAGCCTGGAAAATATTTAACAGTTGACTGAGTGTGTTTAGACATGTCAGTAACGCGTACTCACACACCCACGCTGCACAACGCATTTAGAGTACAAAGCTAAAAGTGCAACAGGAACTCACACACACACACACTCAGAGTACAGGAACACGGATGTAGACTTTGTTTTTGAATCTTGTAAAAGCCGACTGTGATGGATTTCTTGGGCGTGTGCTCTAACTGTAAAGTGTAAAGTTTGGGAGATGTGTGTTACCTTTGACCTGCATCTTTTCTCTCATGCCTCCGGCAGTCTGGAGTCCGTTAACACAACCTCGGTGAGATAAGTTCAGTGGGGTTATTTCTGTGCACAGAAGGGAGGTAAAATCAGCTGATGGTGTGTTTTTTTCTTTACATTTTTACCTCGAATAGTCTGGACCAAGTCTTGAGAAAGGGTTATAAATAGTTCTGTAATTCAACTCTTTCCCCCCCTCTCTCCACTTCTTATTATAACAAGAATCTTTTAACTTCTGCTTTTTTTGACTTGACTGTTATCTCCCAGCTCACCATCCACTGGTTCCTCAAACTCCTTCCTGTTCTGTTTCTCAGATTTGATTGGCCATGTCGTACTACGGTTTCCTGCTGGAACCAATTAGCTGCCATGCCTGGAACAAAGATCGTACCCGTGAGTCCGCTCGCCCTCCTCCGATTGGTCACTCCCGTCTGCCGTCTCCTCTCTGAACTGCACGGCGTTTTTAATCACAGACATCATGGAACATCTTGCTTCAACTAGAATCTGTGCCAAAAGAACAAATCCGGTAATAGTCAGAGGATTGTGATTGGCTCCCAGGTGGGAGAAGGTATTTCCTGTTTCCTGTTAGCAGTAAGGGCGGCGTCTGAGGGCCTTTTCTGAGCTGCAGGAAACGAATGCCATATTTGGCTGTTTTGAACAGCGCTCTGGATTTCTGGGCAAAGAGGATGTTAACAGGCGGCTGTGGTCGAGTCATTGAGTCATACAGTTGTAGTTTCAGTCGGCTTGTAAGCGGAAAACACTTCAGTTTGCTCAGCTTACAGGCCGAACACTGAAGCAGCCGCACTGCTGCTTTCAGACGAACACGGCGTCTGACTCGTCTGCTGACTGAAACATTTGCTACAACATGATGGGAAGGAAGGTTGCAGTTCTTTTCCACTGTCTATTTAAAGATCCCATGTGTCTGTGTGCTGCCTGCAGGCAGAAACATACAGTATTCCTCCAGTTTTCTCATGCACCCAGTCAGCTGTCCACTGTTCCACTCCACGGATCAGTAAATCACACCGTCCATCGCTCTCTACTTGGTCTTCCCCGTTTCCGTGTGTCACTGAGTTGCAGTGCTTTCTTTGAGGATGCATTATAACTGTGTGTCTGTGCCTCAGAGATCGCCCTGTGCCCCAACAACCACGAGGTCCACATCTACAAGAAGGACGGGGCCAAGTGGACCAGGATCCACGAGCTGAAGGAGCACAACGGGCAGGTGACAGGTGAGACGCAGCCATTTACTCTGATTACATGTGTGTGTTTGTTTTGGGGTGAACTTGCCAAGTAGCAATTTGATTTTCAGCCATTATCTAAACATTCCTTTTAAAATCCCATCCATCCATCCATCGTCTACCGCTTATCCTGTATTCAGGGTCACGGGGGGCTGGATCCCAGCTGTCATTGGGTGAAGGCGGGGTTCACCTGGACAGGACGCCAGTCTTTTAAAACACCTTATAAACAAAGTGCAGGATTTAATGAAATAGTCCAACATTTTGGGTAATACACTTATTTGCCCTCTTGTCAAGAGTTAGACAAGAACATCAAAACCACTTCCTGACTGTACAGGAAGTATGAAGCTGGAGCCAGCCGCTGGATAGCTTAGCTTAGCACAAAGACTGAAAACGGAGGGAAACGGTTAGCTGACCAAAGGTAACCCATCCCAATCTAAAACTAGCCCACCAACACGTTAATAAACATAAACATTAGATTTTGTTTTATCCATGCGAGTGCAAAAATGACACATTGTGGCTTCCCCGTTTCCATTTTTTTGTGCTAACATAAGCTTATCATATTAGCATCCAGACATCTAACTAGACCTTTACCACCCCACACTATTCCTTCCATTTTACATCTCACTTCCAAGAAAAACTAAAAGCTGCTTATGTGAGAGAAAGTCATAAATCTTCTCATGTAAGGTATTTTAAAAAATGGCAACGTCTTCCCTTGAAACTACAGTAAATGATGATGCATGATGAGATGAGATGGTAATAGGAGTTTCTCGTCCCTGCAGGGATCGACTGGGCCACGGAAAGCAACCGCATCGTGACCTGCGGAGCGGACCGTAACGCCTACGTGTGGACCCTCAAAGAGGGCACGTGGAAGCCCACCCTCGTCATCCTCAGGATCAACCGCGCCGCCCGCTGCGTCAGGTGGTCGCCACAGGAGAACAAGTTCGCCGTGGGCAGCGGCTCACGCCTCATCTCCATCTGCTACTTTGAGCAGGAGAACGACTGGTGAGGGGGTTTTTATTCAGCTTCCTGCCACACGATGTACATGACGGCTCACGTTTTTAATTATCACCAACCATAAGCTTCTAGCATGCTTTTTATTATTAATCAGGTGGGTGTGTAAGCACATCAAGAAGCCGATCCGCTCCACCATCCTCAGCCTGGACTGGCATCCCAACAACGTCCTGCTGGCTGCCGGATGCTGCGACTTCAAATGCAGGTACCAGTGAATCCATTCCATCTTAAAACTACAACTTCTGTCTGCTCTGTACATCTGTAATGTCTGAAACAGATTTTTGACTGAATAAAAAAATTTAAAAAAACCTTAAATTCACTTAACTCCGACTCTAATGTCATCACTTTTCATAGCACACAAATACAACATAAAGAAACCACAGAATTAATGATGAATCTGTCTGGACCACCCAGCCAGTTATTTTCATCCTCTTTGCCTCCTACGCATCCTGACCCCTTCTCGCCCCCCCAGGGTGTTCTCCGCCTACATCAAGGAGGTGGAGGAGAAGCCCGGCCCCACCCCCTGGGGCAGCAAGATGCCGTTCGGGGAGATGCTGTTTGAGTCTGGCGGGCAGGTGGCGGCGGGTGAGACCTCGGCTGGAGGCGGAGGTTGGGTGCACAGCGTGTGCTTCTCGCACTCGGGCAACCGCCTGGCCTGGACTTCCCATGATTCCACTGTGTCTGTCGCAGAGGGAGGCAAGACCGGCACGTAAGAGCGGGCGGAGCTGTGGGTGTGTGGGTGTGTGTGTGTGTTATGGGTGTGCACTCTGACCTTTTGTTATGCCTCTGCAGGGTGAACAGTCTGAGCTCTGAGACTCTTCCTCTGCTGTGTGTCACCTTCATCACCGAGAACAGCTTAGTAGCTGCTGTGAGTGTTCAATACATATCCAACATTTTATCCGTACCATATTTGGGATTAAACCTGTCAGCTCTCTGCGTGCAGCTATTAGCAACGTTTTTTGCAAAGAGGATATTTTGCACAACAAGATGCCAATTTTGCTCCAAATGTGTGTACGTTTCCTAATTTATGTCCAAAAAGCACAATGAGAGGCTATTTGCTTGGCAGTAGTTTATTTTTCAGGAGAAGCTTATTGATGCAGGTTTCGCGGCCACAAACGCTGTAACATTTTTACTTTGGCGCCTCACAGTGGTGGTATTTAAAAACATCCTTAAATCACCAAAATAATGAGAATAAATAATATCCATATAAGTGCGTCTTCCAGCTCATGTGCTTCTGCTCCTCCAGGGCCACGACTGTTACCCCGTGCTGTTCGTGTACGACGGAGCCAAAGCCAGCTTGACGTTTGGTGGCAAGATGGACGTTCCTAAGCAGGTGGCCCAGAAGGGCATCAGTGCCAGGGAACGTTTCCAGAACCTGGACCGCCGGGCCTCCGAGACCCAGAACAGCGACAGCCCTAACACCCTGCACAAGAACAGCATCAGGTGAGGAGATTTAAAGATGTGCATCATCATCATCATCATCATGATCGTATGTTTGTTGCCCAGAGTTTGACTCGTCTCCGACAATATTTCAGTGAAATCTCAGTGCTGGAAGGAGGGCGGAACCAGTGCACCAAGTTCTGCACCACCGGCATGGATGGAGGAATGGCCATCTGGGATGTCAAGGTAACAACAGAGATTACACAAGATGCCTTTAAGTAAGCAGGAGCGTCGAAGCGTCTCCGGTCAAACCATTTATTCGGCCTTTATTTGTGCCCACATCGGAAAGAGATGACTATTTGCATCGTTGTGATTGAATGTGACGTGTGATTGATTCACTACTGCAGCAGCTACATCCCATACAGTCTGCCATAGTCCTATCCTGTTGACATGATATAATAATAATAATATACAAACGATGTTTCTGATTTTGTTTTTTTCAGACTCTGGAGTCTGCAATGAAGAACTTAAAGATCGTCTGAAGTTTACATCACTCCGCTCAACGTATATTAGCTTCTGGAGATATGAAGAAAAACCGCTGCCTTATTACACAAAGCTTCTTTGCCTTATTTTAATCAGGTATTATTTGTTTTTATTGATCAGACTCGGGTCAAACAGTGTTTGTAATCCCTCTGAAGCTCCTTGCTGAGCTCGTTAAACTCAACGTTGTACACAGAGGAACTGACCGCAGGTCAGCAAACCGTACGTCGTGACCTAGATTAACCACAGAGCTCTGTCCGAGCTGAATGCTTAAAGTTGTTTTTATTAATCGTGATGGAAGGCTACAGTATGTGTTAAAAGCTTATGCTGGTCATAATATGCATTTAATAAATTGCTGTTACAGTGCTGAACAATGATTGGTTCATTACGGGTATGTTGTTTTGGGAAATCGGAGGTTTTAACAACATGAGGAAGTCGAGCTTGATGGTTCAGTCGTCATGGAAACATCAGATGAGAAACCAACTCCAAGGTCCACTTCCTCACTTTTTGCTCAGAATCCTGTTAAGATTGAAAACGGTACTGATGAAGACCATGTGATATGGTCAAAAACTCCTGAGAAGCAGTTTTATATATACAAATATTACATATTCATATATACCGGTACTTCTAAATATGTACACATACACATTTATTTACACACATTTTCCTGCATTTCATTTTTAAAAATGCAACTCTTTCTACCACTTCATAGCAGAATTAATCTTTTTCTGCCTTTTCTTGTTTACTGGCTGCTATTTGTTATAAATTATTATGAATTAGAACAAGAGAATATAGAGTAAAACATTCAGCCAGACGTTTCGGGGTAAAGAAGTTCCATCAATTTCAGAAGCAAATTACTTATTTGTTGTTTAATAAACAAGAGTGGTGATTGAAGTATAATTCAGGTGGAGAAAAGGTGGAAACTTCGTGATTAGGAACATTTCTGTGAATAAAAGCATTTGGGTATAGAATAATTAAATTAACAGAGCACCATATATATACTATATATATATATATATATATATAATTCAACATTATTGGCAAGAACATTTTTAACCCCCATTATAATCATGCATAAAAAACAACACATTTGAAATGTTTTAAATAATATTTTTTAAATAAAAGGAGGGGGGATGTACATGCTTAGACTTAATGGGACATTAAGCAGTTCCAGGACTTTATCATTGACCTGAGTTCCCCTTCAGGTCCACATCTGAACACAATAATAAAACTCAACAATCATCCCATTATATCACCGAGCAGCGCCTCCAGCCGCGCGCCCACACTGCCGCCTAGAGGCCTCGCCGGGAACTGCACGCCGAAGAAGGACTCTGCAGAAATGAGCCGTGAATCATCCGTCCAGAGAACGATGTGGCAGCCGTCAGTGATGACCAACAAGCCTCCTGCGGAGTCGTGATGCGCTGAAGCGGCGGCTGGAGCTCCAGCAGACAGACAGACGGGAGAGAGACAGACGGGCAGGAAAGAGACAGACAGACAGAGGTGTGTTTGGGGAGGGGGGAGAGAGAAAGGCCACCGACATCCACTCCACCACCGTGCAGGGAGAGCGGCTGTTGTCCCCCTGTTTTTGCTCCCACAGAGACGCCCACACTTCCGGACCGGAGCCTCTGGAGGCGGCAGCTGGGTCGGCATGCGTCCGTGTCCCGGTGCTGCTGGCGATGAGGATTCACCACGACGTCTCGGTACGATGCAGTCGAGCTGCCCGCCGCGATCCCACCAGAAGTGACCGGATTATTCGCTCCACGCCCGAGAGGGGATCCAGGCTTCAGCCCTCCTGTCCGTCCGCTGCTAACTGTTGCTGATCCCCTCTGTAAATGAATCTTATCAGGTGGGTGCTCATCATAATAAGCGTGATCAGAAATATAGATGATATAGATGTGGGGGTTTAATGAGGAGGATGCTGAGGATTTACATTTCATTTATTTTGTTTCATAACTGATCATCTTGGAGCTCATGTTTTTTTAATTATTTGCCTGACAAGCATCATCACAAGCACACACACCTACACATCCCTCCTCCTCCTCCTCATCTTCATCATCATGCTGTCTTTTTTTCCTTTTCTGTGTGCAGTTTGTCTTGAAGCACACAAGTAGGCCACACAAACAGGGCTGCATGGATGGTTTTCACATGGGGGGTCAGACAGCAGGTCAGTGCTGCACCCTGGGAGTTGTTTTCATTCAATGTGTTGATTGCTTTATTGGTTAATTGATTTCTTTGCTTTAGTAAAATGTAACCATCAGACACTCTTATTTCCCCCGACCAACAGCCCAGGAGATTTGATTTCCACTGATGTGAAACGGAGAACATCATCATATCTGAGAAGCTAATAACAGAAAACCCAAACCCGAATGTTTCTGTTCACCAAGAGCACAATCTCCCAGGTCATACTGAGAATCAGACGTGGTGTGGAACGTCTGAGTTCATGGTTATTTTCCCTCATTCACACATTTACACCCGAAACAATCAATAGATCAGTTGATTTGTTGACCGACGGACGATTGATTAATCTTTTGCAGTTGTTAAATCGAGGAGAAATAAATCTTAATGTGCTCTTTTCTGTGATTTGTTTTTAATGGAATATTTTCCTACAAAGCTGTCCAGCTCTCTGTCATGGTAGATGAGTTTAAAATACTGTTATTTATTATTGATGCTCAGAGACCTTGTGATTAATGATCATCTTCTTTAAGATCGTTTGATTATTTTTCACTACAAATTATGTTCAGTACTTATCTATGATGCAATGAAGAAATATTTTTTTGACAAAATGTAAAGTAATTCCAGTGTGTTTTAGTGCCATTTTATATTTTAATGATTATCAGGCTAATATCATGACTCC
>NC_139917.1:28360043-28372543 GCF_963514095.1 Eutrigla gurnardus | reverse complement strand
GAAGAGCCATCTACGGTACACACACTCGTACTCATGGCAGGAGATAAGAGGACACTGAAAAGCTACATGTATAAACAGTGTCACTCAGTTGTCATGAGGCTGTTTGGTCTCTCTCTGCAGGTCTGTGGAGCACTGTTTCCACATGTGTGACAGGATGGTGATCTATTTCTTCATTGCCGCCTCCTACGCCCCTTGGTAAACCGACTAGCCCGCTGTGTGTCTGTGTGTGTGTGCGTGTGTGTGTGTGTGTGTATATATATATATATATATATATATACACATGTACAGTATTAGCAGCCGTGTGCTCCTGTCCCACACTCTAACAGGCTGAACCTGAGGGAGCTGGGGCCCTGGGGGTGTCACATGCGCTGGCTGGTTTGGGTCATGGCCTCTTTTGGAACCACCTACGTCTTCTTCTTCCACGAGAGGTCAGTTCCCACCTTCACTCGGCTGCTTTCACCGACGTCGGACCGTTCCAGCTGCATCCCGTGATATTCAATGACGAAGCTGTGTGTCCGGCTATAACTACACGTCCCTTCTGACCATCGTCTTTTCTAAACCGTGTTACTGTTACTGTTTTATAAACTGACCAATTAACGGCGATTCCTGAGCTACTCTACTTTATAAAGCTTTACTAATAAACATTTCATTCATGCAAATTTGTCAAAACGTGCAAAAAAACGTCTAAAACTTTCTATAAAACATCAAACATATCGACTCAAACTTCACGGCATCACTGCCTTCACGTTAAAGGATATTTACTGTTTTAAACGCGTTAATTTAGCGGAGGATAGAGGACAGGTAGAGGCAGCATCACACACCTGGACACGAGACCAGGTGATGCTGACTTTCTCCTTTATGTCGCTGGCTGTTGGAAGGGGTCAGCTGAAAGGTCAGGAGACAGGGCGTCCATGCTGACGTGGTCCTCTTTTTGTCAGGTACAAGATTATGGAGTTGATCTTCTACACGGTGATGGGAGTTTTTCCTGCCCTGGTCATCCTCTCAATGGTGAGCAAACTGATTAATATCATCCATCATCTTTGAGTTTTCTGTCCATTTCCTCGTCAGGAAGTCTTGAAAACTTCTTCTTCTTCTTCTTCTTCTTCTTCTTCTTCTTCTTCTTCTTCTTCTTCTTCTTCGCAGCCGGAGCCGGCGGGGTTGTGCGAGCTGCTGGTGGGCGGAGCCTGCTACTGTCTGGGGATGGTCTTCTTTAAAAGCGACGGCATCGTCCCGTTCGCTCACGCCATCTGGCACCTGTTTGTGGCCATGGGAGCAGCCATACACTACTACGCCATCTGGAAGTACCTCTACGCTCTGCCAGCCAATCAGGTCCAGACCTCCAGATGACATCAGCGCTGACCTCACGGGACGTTGCTCCTGTGTTTCGAGCAACTTCAAGGGGAGGGATGAAGCGAGCTGTGTCCCACATTCTGGGGCTGCCTTCTTTGGAAAGTCCTGCTCAGATAAGAATGAATGACGGTGCGTTCAGGTGATCCTCCTCAACTCGTAAAGTAAAAAAAAAAAATCCATGTTCATCAGCAGGAAGTGAACTCAACCGAACAGGAAGTTACACAAAGTCATTGCATTTACATTCAAGGGAGAAATGAATCTCCCTGCTGCTCCTACTTTTATGGAAATCCATCCAATTGAAATCATCTAAAAGCTGCAAATGTGAACCACATGGTGGCGCTACAGGCTCATTTCTCTCACTTATGAGTTGACGAGGCCATCTGAACGCACCATTAGGCAAGGCATCGGGTTGTCGGATGCTGCGATAGATACGGCAGGTGATTCGGCCAGATGTGTCAGGAAAAGAAGAATTTAAAGGAGACTTTCAGACGACCTCTAGAACCCTCCAAGGAGGCGGCCGTCCAATCAGGACACAGCCTTTTTGTTTTCAGCTTTTCTCTCCCGGTCCAGTTCAGTTCGATCTTACAGATATTTTTGCAGGAAGCTTTCCTTTCATTCCAATAATCAGGGTTTTAAAATGATGATTCCTGGAGATTTCTCTCCGTGTGGTGCAGATTCAGTGTTTTCCGACGCTGACTTGAAGACATTGTCTTCAATCGGAGGACAATGTTTACAATCAGCTGACTCCACCATCACAGTCTACTTTTCAGGACATTAATTCTCATTAACAGAAGGATTGGGTTGGATTATATAACGCAGCATCGGTGTGATCACTAGTTGTGCTGTCTACACTGTAGTACACGTTGTGGTTGAGCAGCTTCAGTCAGTGGTTTACTTCTTTTTTTAAAATGTTGAACACAGAGATATTCACGGACTTTACTTGTGTACTTCTACCTTTTACCAGGCTCTACACAGATTAGATGATCAAGCATATTTACTGCATATAGTTTACTGTTATTAGAGGATAACGCAAAGTGAAAAGTGTCATCGGTGCCATTTATACAGTATTATATTGATTAACGCGTCGACTTCTTCATCCGTGTTTTTCTGTCTAATGTGCTTCAAGCATCAGCTGATAAGCGTCCTCATCTTCGACTTAACGATTGGGACCATTTGATTGGACCTCAGAATCCCAGGGTTGAACCCCAGAACGGGGAAACCGCCGTCTGATTCCAGCACTGCCAGAAGAGTGAGTCACTGCCGTGAACCGATAGCACACTACTACCCCATCTATACGTCGTCTCACACTTGAAAGGAAACTGAAGCTATAGTATTGTTGAACAATCTGGCCCAATATTAAGGCATCTCAGGTGTGTGTGTGTGTGTGTGTGTGTGTGTGTGTGTGTGTGTGTGTGTGTGTGTGTGTGTGTGTGTGTGTGTGTGTGTGTGTGTGTGTGTGTGTGTGTGTGTGTGTGTGTGTGTGTGTGTGCTACACTATCTGACTCCCATGAATCCAAAGCCTGTGATCGGCTGAGTCTATGTTTACACGTGAACACATGTACCTTGAACACATAAATAAAGTAGATTATGTGTGTACTCCTTAGTGTTAAGCTGTATGTGGTGGCACATATTGGACAAAGCTTGTATCGTATGATAAATGTACTTATTGGACCAAAATCATAGTCATAGGTGTTAAAAGAACCTGTTTAAAATCCTGTCCGTCTCTCAGGATTTGGATCGTCCGCGGCAACGAGAATGATAAAACAAGCTCTTTAATGCTGGCACCGCTCCAAACAGCTTCACTTACTCACATGTCCCAGCATGCATGTGGGTAATATTTATAAAGCAACCAAACAGGACGAAGCTTTAAGGCAGATAATTATACAATCACTACAGAGATTACAGAAGCAGGCGTGTAGAACTAGAAATTATACATTACTCTAAATTTACTGTAAAAAAATTTTGCATTTAATTTTCCTCAAAATACACTGTGATTAAAAATGCATTTTCATTTGAGTAAGTGCAGTAGTTGTAGGGAGAATGTGGAAGGCTAACCATTCCCACCAAAAACAAATCACTCGTCACTTAAAAGGCCAAACTTTACGCTTTTTAAAGATATCCTTCTCAGTAGGAGACAAACAAAATTAGAAATTATCTTTTTCTTTAAAGTAACAAATGATATCGACTGAATATTACAGATGTTTTTAACGAAGCAGCAGCTGTGCAGCCTGAAGAAGTCTCTTAATATTCCTTCACACTTCATAATGTTCATTCCTTGATACAACTAAGACGTTTTTGCAGCACATGAATGCATCATTCTACTGTACGGTCCACAAAGGAAATCATCTAGTGACTAAACATTTTTACATTTTGAGACATCTGAGCAAACAAATGCATCCAGGTTGAAAATAACACAAACCTTTGAGAGTATTGTTTACCATTGAGTTGTTTTCGTGGCGGTAATAAAATATCAGAACCCCGTTTATGTCACAGAGGACTGGGAACTACATTCATCACACTGTGGAATGAAACTCTTCAGATACGTGCTGAAACTTACGAGTACCTTTTAGTGTTTGTACTCTTAAGTGTTTACTCTGAAAACACCAAATGATGGAGCGTTTACTGTGTTTTTGAAGTATTCAAGGGTTTGACGTGTGTCTGTCTTCTGTTTGTTATGATCTCTGTCTCATTCAGACATCCAGTGCCCACCTGACTTTGTATAGTTTTATAACCTCTCCATGAGGCCTTCATGGACCCTCTGTACATATAGACGCTATGTGATTGTGGAGCTGCTGACTCTGTTCTCAGTGCTGCTGGTGTTTTCTTTCTGGTCGTACAAGACTGATTATAATATCTCATATTCTTTTTTTGTCCGTGGTGCTTTTGTGCTGTGATAAGCCTATCTGATGCCAACAATGCTTTTATCTTTTCTATTTCTCTTGTAATAAAAAAACAAAAAGAAAAGTCTTTTTCATGCAGTATATTCCTGGAGTCAACATTTTACAATGTTTCACCGATGTAAGAGTGGAATCTGTCATTTAAGGTCGTTCTTGAACATTTAACTGGAATTAAACTGGTATTTGACAACCATATATCTTTATAAAATATTAAGGAATGTTAAATGGGTGAATGTTGAAGGACGACGACCTTAAAATATATATTTATCATCTCCGCAATATTTTAGTTTTATAGTAACACCAATGTGATTACACACACATACAAAATAAATAAAAGTAAATTCTTACTTATGAAAGATGAAGAGTCCTGTGAGTCTGTATACTGACCAGGTGTGTGTTAAATAACTTGTTTTACTGTATTTTTACATGTTGACTTCCTCTATACAACACAATAGAGTTTTAAAAAAAAGAAGCAATATTTAATATATATTCCATTGCAGTTTACAAATTCATTCAACTGCAATTCCCTGTTTGCTCCCGTTCCCCTTCCTTTATGTAAAAGTATAAATCACTTTTGTTTAGAATGTGTATTCACAAAGTTAAAATAATACACAAACAAAAAGTCAGGAATACAAGTATGAACAAAAATATTTTCAACACATCCTCTCATTAACTGGATACGTTTCTCCATGAAATTGAAGAGTAAAGTGTTTTCAGCCACTGTCTAGATTTAAAACAAAATTAAATGTTTACATGATACATTATGAAATAAGTAATATGAAACAAGACATTCAGCTCATTATTTTATTTAGATTTCATATTTGATTATTTCACAAGTTCATGGTTACACTACATATATTAAGTGTATGTATTAATATAATGAATTCACAATTATATTTATTTGAATATCAAACTAGTTGGACGATCCTCCATGTCGTGCTCGTAGTACCGCCGGTGTCCGCCAGGCGGCGACGTCTCCGTTACACAGGTGCGCCGAGGTGAGGCAGCGCGGAGGGCTCGGGTGTTTCCGCCGCGGCTCGGCAGTGAACCGCTGTGGATGTGGGGAATGCGGCTGCCGGAGGCGGCGGGCATTGCTGGACACTCGGCGGAGATGTGCGGACCGAAGCGGGAGCCGCCGGCGGCTGGCTGTCCTCCAAGTTAACGGGCTGTTTCGGGGATGTGTCTGGCAGCCCCCGGACGGCTGGGGCTCGCTCGCTGGGGGTTTCCCCCCTCTTTTTCCAGGGATTTCGTCGGGGAGACGGAGCGCGAGAGAAGCCATGGAGCCACGCATTGCAGGCAGCGTGAGTACCAACGCAACACCCCGACGAGAGCCCGGGGGGACCGGGCACGTCGCTGCCGGAGCATCGCAACTTTTACAAGATCTGTTTAATTATTATTTTTTATTATTATTAACCACCACTCATAGTTAAAACATTTAATTGCCGTTGTTGTTGAGTGTTCACGTGTCGAACCCGCGCGTTCACGCTAATTGATTATTCGTGTGCGTGTGCGCGATGAGCTACAATCACCAGACACACCTGCTGACCGCGAGAGGCCGGGGCTTGTTGGCGTTTAGTGCCGCGCCTGACGACTCATCAGCGGATTAATTTCTGAGGATTTTCTCCTGCCTTTTGTTGCTACGGCGGTTGCTATGGACGACCACTGAGACCCGGAGTCGCAAACAGCCGGACGGACGACCAATTAAAAACAGAAGAATATTACGTATCTCTGTGTTTAAGTTGTTTTCTTCTCCTTCATCAACGCAGCCTTTATGTCTGACCTTCTTGTCTGGACAAGGACAGACGGACCAGTGAAGACGTGGTGGAGAAGTTAAAGTGTGTGTGTGACGTGATTACCAAGTAACACAACCTTCCTGGGTCACAAAATAACACACAACCCACCAGGCAGAAGGCCTCCGCCTCTCTCTCTCTCAGGTTTCTGTGTGTGGACACAGCAAAGGTTTGTTGGTCCCGGATTGAGTTAACTGCGGCCAAGTAGCCAGATTACTGTGGATTAGCAGGCATTTAAAATAGTCACGTTATCCCACGTTATCCTGCAGAGTCAGCTACAACAACACCTGCCAACATATTCATAAACGGGACATGATATACGCGCTGTTGACTGGATAAAGTGTCGAGACAGACGGCTGTGACGAATGTGATGCCACGCGGGCTGCTTAAGGAGTTCAGGTGCATCGTGACGTCACCTGCACGTAAGGTCTTCGTCAGCCGGGAAGGGTTCACGCGAGGCGAAGGGTGAAGCGTGACTCGCCTTGTGCAGCAGACACCCCCGGTTAGTGGGATCACATGAGCTGGACACAGTGGGGTTTATTGATTGGTTGTAATCGAAGTTTCATGCAATCAGTGGCATCAAATTCAGGATTATATATTCACAAGAGCGCTGGAGGCAAGGCAGGTTTATTTGCATAGCAAATTTACAGAAGCAGAGGAATCCATTCAAAGACACTAACATTAAAATGAGAATTAAAATGGAATAATAATGCGATTTAAGAATAAAACAGGAGAAATGGATAAGAAAACAATTGTTTTCACTAAACAGAAAAGGAGGAAAAAAACGTGACATATTAGAGCTTAAATAAAGTGGTTTTAACAGAAGATTAATCTGCAAACATTTGATGTTTCCAGCTTCTTAAATGTGATGATTTGCTGCTTTTTGTCTTATATATATATTAAAAAATATATGTATTTTTGGGACTTCAATCTGACACCTTGCACTCTTTATTTTTAATAGAATATTTAAAAGAAATACCTTCTGTTGTTTTATAAACCATATGATACATGTATTAATCAGGAGACATAACATGATGAAAACAGTCATTATGCGGTATATTAAATGCTGGATTAAAGTATCATATTTCCCATTGTTGTCGTAATGATCAACCAGCTCTTTGATTTAAGATCAATAATGGATCCTAAAAGATTACACGGTGAATATATATAATGTATTGGTAATCTACTGCAGATACAAGTGGGTTTCTATTAAAAATCCACTCTAACTGCAGCTGTGAACGGTTTATATACCCAGAAATGGCTTGCAATGATTTTGCAATTTTTCCTCTCTGGTGTGAAAACAGCCGAGTTCTGCAAAAAGAAATGATTAAAAAGCCACAGCGATGTTCTGTGGATCCCTGAGGATCACATGAAGATCCAGAACTCACTTTTACTGACACCAACCATCAACCCTCTCTCCTCTTTTCTTCTTCTCTAGTGTGAAAGGTGACTGTGGAATGAAAAGCACCTGACCCTCACCTGTAAACCTGTACACTGCAGTGACGATACGTTACAGCATCAAGGTACCACGCGCGCACACACACACACACACACACACACACACACACACACACTGTTTTGTTCTTATCACCATCTGTTTATGTAGAATAAGTGTTACATAGATTTAGGGGAGATCTTCTTTACCTTCCAGATCTACAAATGTTCCACGAGTAAGTGTCACATGTAGCTGTGAGTCCATCCTCACCTTTTATGCATGGGCTTGTTTGCGTGTGTGTAAATGTGTAAATGTAAATATCTGAATCCGATGGAGAGTCAAATAAAATAAAATGTGTTTCCTGGCTCACCAGTTGTGGAGGTTGTGAAGCAAACGGCGGCATCATGTTCTACGGTTCGTCCTCCGGGGCGAGCATGTCCCTCCCGTCCAAGAGCCGGCTGAAACGCCAGAGCAGGACCTTCACGCAGGTACACACACACACACACACACACACACACACACACACACACTTCAGTCTTTACATCCCAAGTTAAATAAAGGTCTAATTAAATGATAAAAACAAACACACTGTAGCTTTGGGGAAGTGTTCACTATATCAGCCTAATTACCAACTATCTTAAAGGGCCAGCTCACCCAAATTAATTTTGCATGATCTAAAACTGATTATTCAGTATAACTGTGATATTGTTTCCAGACGATGGCAATGTTGGTCAGTCAGTAGGTCCATATAGT
Source organism: Eutrigla gurnardus (assembly GCF_963514095.1). Classification (NCBI taxonomy): domain Eukaryota; kingdom Metazoa; phylum Chordata; class Actinopteri; order Perciformes; family Triglidae; genus Eutrigla; species Eutrigla gurnardus. Next base: position 28,364,318 of record NC_139917.1, on the reverse strand, counting down.
AGAGATAAATGAACATTTACCGGATGGGTCGGTATGAAATGTTCCCCTCCAGCTGTAATTTGTGCAATTGTAATTTGTCCTATACTTTTTTTCTTTTTTTTAAACAAATACTTGATAACATTCCCATCAGCCTCAGTGCTGTAATTAATAAATGTTATCATTCTAACAAGCCAAACTAAGAGAGCAAACGTGGTAAGATTTGGCAGCGGTTAAAAAAGTAAAAATAACTTCCAACTTTTCCTCGACCTCGACGGAGAACATCACGAGGTGAAGATGTGAAGGAGAACTCATACGGTCTGCACTTAGACTCTAGCTTTGTCATTATGTGCTGGGGATGTTATTGATGCAGGTTAGAGGCGCTGCTGCAAGGAATTGTGGGAATTATCTCCCTTCCATTGGTAAAGGATGTTCCGGTGTCTCCTCTGCTCAAGGAGATCAGAAAGGAAGCACTGAAGCACCTTTCTTTGGCATTTAGAGAATGTTTCCAGCTCTTATGACGGCGGCAACTTTCTTCTGGGTCATTTCACTCAGTTAGGAAGCTTCCTGAGCAAATTCAACCCGACCGTTATTCCTGCATCGGCATTGTTAGCATTTAGCACGTTTAGCTCGAGGCTCCTCTGTGATTGGCTACAGCCTTGCATAGTGTGACTCTCTGTCTAGTTTAACTGTCATTCTTTCAGTGCTTTAACACCACAAACACAATCCAGCTCCAAATATGTATGCGATGACGTCTGTGATGTCGTCTGTGATGTCGTCTGTGATGTTGTCTGTATGTGCTGACGTCTGTGATGTCGTCTGTATGTGATGTCGTCTGTATGTGATGTCGTCTGTGATGTCGTCTGTGATGTTGTCTGTATGTGATGACGTCTGTGATGTCGTCTGTGATGATGTCTGTGATGACGTATGTGGTGACGTCTGTGATGACGTCTGTGATGTCGTCTGTGATGTCGTCTGTATGTGATGTCGTCTATGATGACGTCTATGATGTCGTCTGTATGTGATGTCGTCTGTGCTGACGTCTGTGATGTCGTCTGTATGTGATGCCGTCTGTATGTGATGACGTCTGTGATGACGTCTGTGATGTCGTCTGTGATGTCGTCTGTGATGTTGTCTGTGATGTCGTCTGTGATGTCGTCTGTGATGTTGTCTGTGATGTCGTCTGTGATGTCGTCTGTGATGTTGTCTGTGATGTCGTCTGTAGGTGATGCCATCTGTGATGTCGTCTGTGATAACCTGGTGTCTGTCTGTCCCCAGGTCCTCTACCGTACTCTGAGTTACAGAGACCGCGTCCCGGTGGAAACGGGAACCAACACTCGTGGGGACCGGCGCTCCACGACCGAACCCCCGGAGCGGCCGGCGGACGACCCGGCCGAACTCTCCACGCAGAGCTCGGCCCCCGGCGTGCTGAAGATCTTCGGGGACGAGATCTGCGCCGGCGCCAACTACAAGAGTGTCCTGGCCACGCCGCGCTCCAGCGCACAGGAGCTGGTCAAAGAGGCGCTGGAGCGCTACTCGCTCAACAAGACCGCCGCCCACTCCTACGTCCTGTGCGACGTGATCGGGCGCTTGGAGGGCGGCGGCGGCATCGGAGGGGGCGGCTGGCGGACCGAATGCTTGCGGGCGCTCGGGGACAATGAGAAGCCTCTGCTGCTCCAAGAACTGTGGAAACCCAGAGAAGGACACGCCCGCAGGTTTGAGCTGCGTCGGAGAGCAGAGGTGGAGGAGTTCAACGCCAAGGAGAAGGACACCATCACTGCTGGTGAGGACACACACACACACACGCACACACACACACACACACACACACACACTCACGCACACAGCAGCTGGTCTATTTCCCTTCCTTTCTTTACATGTCAAGCTCAGCAGAAAAGCACAGCTCGTTACCTCCTCCGCAGCGCGCGTGTGTCTGTGTCAGTGTGTGTCTGTGTGTGTGTGTGTCTGTGTGTGTGTGTGTGTGTGTGTGTGTGTGTGTGTGTGTGTGTCTGTGTCAGTGTGTGTCTGTGTCAGTGTGTGTCTGTGTGTGTGTGTGTGTGTGTGTCTGTGTCTGTGTGTGTGTGTGTCTGTGTGTGTGTGTGTGTGTGTGTGTCTGTGTGTGTGTGTCTGTGTGTGTGTGTGTGTCTGTGTGTGTCTGTGTGTGTGTGTCTGTGTGTGTGTGTGTGTGTGTGTGTGTCTGTGTGTGTGTGTCTGTGTGTGTGTGTGTGTGTGTCTGTGTGTGTCTGTGTGTGTCTGTGTGTGTGTGTGTGTGTGTGTGTGTGTGTGGAGATGCAGAATAAGAGCTTTCACAGTTATTATCCTGTAGAGAAGATATTCTTCCTGGGTGATAACAGTGTTAGCGTTTCACATGGAAGTGCTTTTCTGCAAAGACAGGCCATGGATCGTGGTTTTTATAGAAAGCAAACACACTTGCTTGCATGCGCTTAAAACAAAAACTCACACACACACACACACACACTGCACAAAACAGTGCAGGGGAAATGCACGGACAGCTTGGTCGATTGATTGAGTGAAAGCTGAATCCGTTTGCGACCGGAGGTGTGGATGAGGAGTTTTTATTTCCTACTACGGATACATAATCAAATGCACACGGCTGCACTGGATCCCACTGGATCCCACTGGAACTGTGCAAACCAGTGTGGTGTTAGAGATTCACTGTTTCCGTAGCTACATTTCAATAGAGAGGGTAAACAAATCGCTACTGTTATGTCTTCACATCTGTGAACCAGGAAGTGACCTTTCCAGAGATTGGTTTCCTGATGATGGATGAAATGTTTCACACACAAACGTCCTGTTGAATTGAGCGTTGGGAGTATTTTCAGCCTCACACGTTGCTCTTTGCAGCCACACCAACATTTCCCAGCATGCCCAGGTTTACTGGTTGCTATGTCAACGTGTGCCATAGCCAGAGAATCAAGCATCTTTTTTTTTTTTCGGATTGTTGCACGGTACATTTGTTCATGTTTTGGACAGGACACAAGAGAATATGAACTGACCCTGCAGAACGATGAGGTTGGCGTTAATGTTCTTGCTTATGGTCAACAATGAAATGACCAAATCTCAAGATGCATTTGACCGTCTCGCTCAAGGACCTTTAATCCAGCATATACAGCAGGATTATGTGTAATGGACTCCAAATGAACGGTAGCGGTCATTGTCATGTGTCAACACATGCTTGTCAGTTCTGGTATTTTCTTCCGATTTGTTTACACGAAGAAAAACAACCTTCTCCTTCAAAAACACAAATATAATCCCAGCAGAGCACGCCCTCAGAGATACAGCTGCTTTATGAACTAACACCTATTGATACCCACTTTCACACAAACCTTGTCTTTTTTCCTCCCCGGGTGGATGTGCGAGCGTGCATGCACTTGTGTGATTTACAATGAGATAGCACTTTAAAGGTACTGTAGGATTCACATCAACATATCACAGCCAAATTAACTGGGTAATCAACAATCTGCATTCCTGATTCTGCCGGTTTCATATATTAGAAAGTCAAAGACAGAAACACTCCAATAAGCTGACTATAGTTTGTGATGATAAAACCCAGATGTTGCTTGGCTTTGAATATGATTTCCTACTAATTTGACAGCGATATGTTGGAGGGGAGAATCCTGTACCTCATACCTTTAACTGTATCTCCTCACTAACTGCACCACAGATGTCTTTGCCCAACAGTGCATGCGTGTGTTGTGGTGTGCTGATGCTGTTTGTGTATATGGGGGTTATTCTGTGCTTGGTGTTTTGGCGAGGGGGTGTTTTCTAACCCCTCCCACCCTGCTGTAGGGCCCAAAACCTCCCAATTCCTGGCGGCTCTAATGGGTCGGTCCGGGCTTGGCAAACACAGGAGCTCCCCTCTGCGGTCTGGTCGAGTGGTACAGTCCAGCTCTAAAGGTGGGGACTGGCATCAGGTAGGGCTGGCTGTCAGTCATTACCATGGAGACCACCTCTACCTGCGTTGTCACCGGCGCCACCCCCATTGCCAGCGATTCGACCAGTGTGTGTGTGTGTGTGTGTGTGTGTGTGTGTGTGTGTGTGTGTGTGTCTGTGTGTGTGTGTGTGTGTGTGTGTGTGTGTGTGTGTGTGTGTGTGTGTGTGTGTGTGTGTGTGTGCGTGTGTGTGTGTGTGTGTGCAGAGCCATCGCATGGCCTCAGATTAAAGTCATGCGGAGCTGCTCAGTTCACCTTCCATCAGGTTCAGTGTTGTCGGCCACGTGTGCTGCTCCATCCGGCACCATTTATTCATCTGACTGGTTTGTTTCCACGAGACTGCTCC
>NC_139917.1:28295043-28355043 GCF_963514095.1 Eutrigla gurnardus | reverse complement strand
GAAGAGGAGAAAAGGTCAGAGTGAAGGGTACAAGGCTGGACGGCCGCTCAGCTGTTGTGGTGACCTTGCTTAATAGTCTACTACCTTGTCTAAATACAGAAACTAGTCATTTACCCCCAGCTGTATCCATTCGTCTGACCACCTATCATCCTCCACCTCCTCCCTCTGCATCTACACACACACACACACACACACTCACACACACACACACACACATGTGTCTTCATTAGCCGGTGGAGACAGGAGACATGTCTGGCAAAGGGAGAAGGAGAAATACCTTCATATTCATGCAGAGGCCCCTCCTCATCTCCACCTCCCTCTCTCCGTCCGTCTGGCTTCCTCCCCCCCCTCCGCTCCCCTCTTCGTCGCTCATTGATAGTTCTCACTGGTGGTCTCCATGGTAACCGTGAAGTGAGTTTGTGGCAGGTAAACGCTGACGTTTGCACCGGGCGCTCTGCAACGCTCCCCCCTCTGTGTTCGCTGGATGCGATGGCGACTCAGAGCAGAGGTGTTGTGCAGACGCTCTGCTTCGGTCTTTGGTTTTGTGTGTTTGTGCGTTTGTGACGGTTTGTGTGTTTGTGCGTTTGTGACGGTTTGTGTGAGGGTGCACGATGGCTGATGTGTGTTTAAAGGTGAGTGTGTGTTTGGAAAGCAGCCGCTGTGAAGTATTATGACACATTTGGAAGAGGTTAAGTGATGTCTCGTCCGTTTACGATGCCTCACCCTTAGATTACTGTATGCCTAGACATAATCCTATTACAGAGGGGTGTGTGTGTGTGTGTGTGTGTGTGTGTGTGTGTGTGTGTGTGTGTGTGTGTGTGTGTGTGTGTGTGTGTGTGTGTGTGTGTGTGTGTGTGTGTGTGTGTGTGTGTGTGTTGTATATAATTCCTTCTCCACTGATTATATTAAAAACATAAAAAACAGGTCCTGTCAGAATGAATTCGACCTCTGATGTAACTACACATGAAGATTATTTGATTCATCGTTTAGACATTTTGTAAGCAAACACACCAAATGTTCTAGCTATTAAAAAAGATAACTTCCTGCTTGATCTTATGCATCATTGCACTGGAATATCTTTCTTTTGTCCCACCGTTGGTCAAACAAAGGAAGGAAATCGTATCGTTTTCTACTATTTTCTGACATTTTATGGTACAAACGTTTCATTCGGTTAATCTAGAAAATAGTTGATAGCATAATAATTAAATAATCCATGCAGCCCTTCTGGAAGTAAAAGACAGTTATTGTTCAGGTATGAGGAGGTGGGATAGAGCTCATATATATGTAGTGTATCAGGACCGTGTACTTTTATATATTGTGTTTTGGACTATTTGTGTCTTCTTGCAGATGGAAAGTATTTCTCTGTGTGAGATTAATGCTTTTATATTCCCTGATTACTATAAAAAGGTACTGATAAATATGGTGGTATCTGTAGACGGGTGTCGTTAGTCCAGTTGTTTGTCATGTTTGTCCTGAACCCCAGCAGAGGCCTGAGCTCACATTGGGGGGATTTCAGAAAGCTTAAACAGAATTATAGCTGCAGTGTGGTCATGGAACGACAGATTGCCAAACTCAGGGACGCCGTCCTCCTGACACAGTCCAGATATCAACGTATCTCCCGCTGTAGTTGTTTGATGTGACGCGGAGAAAGAGAGGATGACATGGAGGGAAGGCTTGTTGTCGTTTTGTATTCTGCAAGGAGCAGGCGGCTCTCGCTGGTTTCATCGACTCCACTATCAACTTCCCTAAAAATGTCGTACACATGAAACACACACAGGCTCATTCGTGTGTCCGTCATCCTCTCAGACACCCAAGAATAGAAATCTATCTATCACTGTGGTGTGTGTGTGTGTGTGTGTGTGTGTGTGTGTGTGTGTGTGTGTGTGTGTGTGTGTGTGTGTGTGTGTGTGTGTGTGTGTGTGTGTGTGTGTGTGTGTGTGTGTGTGTGCATTAAAATTGCATAATATTCCATAAACGTGTGATTTGATGTCATAAATAAGTAAAAGTGTGCCATGAACATGTTATAGAATAGTATATCTTAAAAAATCACTTATGTTATATATATGTGTGTGTATGTGTGTGTGTGTCTGTGTGTGTGTGTGTCGACGTGTGTCTCTGTGTGTGTGTCGACGTGTGTGTGTGTGTGTGTGTGTCGACGTGTGTCTCTGTGTGTGTGTGTGTGTCTGTGTGTGTGTGTGTGTGTCTCTGTGTGTGTGTGTGTGTCTGTGTGTGTGTGTGTGTCTCTGTGTGTGTGTCTCTGCGCGTGTGTCTCTGTGTGTGTGTGTGTGTGTGTGTGTGTGTCTCTGTGTGTGTGTGTCTCTGCGCGTGTGTCTCTGTGTGTGTGTGTGTGTGTGTCTGTGTGTGTGCGTGTGTGTGTGTCTCTGTGTGTGTGCGTGTGTGTGTGTGCAGGTCCATCTCGGGGCTGGTTCCAGCGCTCCAAGGTGCTGCAGATCCAGGCGTGTCTGCGGATGGTGATGGAGTGGGCCAGCAGGTCCGGTCTGGGACACCTGGCCGACAAATTCTTCACCAAACTCAACAGCACCGTGTCCATACTGGCCACGCCCCCCCAGCAGCTCACACAGGTACACCAGCTCACACGGGACTGACTGAGTCTCCGATCATTGACTGATGAGATGTTGGAGAAGGTTTCTCCAGGATCAGCTGCTCATCATAGCACGTCCTGATTGGCTGCTGCCCGGACCTCTGATTTGTTTCTGCTCTGTCTGCAGTTGAGTTGGCGGTCATTGTCCAGTGAGCATCCGTCTCTGAAGCCCGTCCAGCTGCACCGGATTCTCACCCAGTACCAGCTCACGGCGGAGATGGGCCCGGTCCCAACATGGCAGCCGAGCAGCGAGGACGAGGCCTACATCTACAGAACAGGTGGAGGTGGACTTTTGTCTCGTGTCCAGCAGATAAACCTATCAAAACAAGTCTTCTTACATTATGAATTAAGGAAAAAGGGTAGATGTATTTTAGATATTTCATTAACAATGCAAGTGAATTCATTTATACATATCAGCCACCAGAGGAGGAAGTCGTACCCAGATACTCTACTAATAAAAGTAACAATGTCCACAGTGTAGAAGTACTCTTTTACTTTAAAAAAATACTATTTGATACTTCAGTAAAAATACTAAAGTATTAGCATTAGAATATACTTGGTATCAAGTAAAACAGCCACAGTGACCGGCTGGACAGCAGTCAGCTGGTTCAGGCCTTTAAACAGGTGAGTTAACATCAGTGTGTGTGTGTGTGTGTGTGTGTGTGTGTGTCTCTAGTGGACCTCCTGGAGAGCTTCGAGAACCACCCTCCCATCGTGCTGCCCAGCGCCGGCTTCAGAGTGGACCTGGACAGCGAGTGTGTGGAGGACAGCATCTACAGGCAGCTGCTGTACGTCCGCCACTACCTGTGGGGGCTCCGCACCAAGACGCAGACACACACCAACACCCCCAGTGTGCACACACACTCCAACGGGACCAACACGGCCGACTGGCCCGACGTTCAGGTTAGAAAACACACACACACACACACACACACACCTAGCAGTAATCCAGGCCATGTGCCTCGGCAGCTGTGGTTGTCGAGGAGTTCCTCATAATCCCATAAATGAAAGACAAAAACCCTCTACTCCAGCCGACCCCACACACACACACACACACACACACTCACACAGAAACCTAGACATGGTTAAATCATGGTTAATCTGATTAGTCTTTAGGCTGTCTAATTAGTGGAAACGGCTGACTAGACCATAATCCCTAGTGTTACTGCACCCTCATGTGTACACATATACGTTCACAAATACGTCAAATGGTGAATTTGTCTCCTTCGTCATCGTCATACGAACTGTTATCAAGGAACAAAGCTTTTTGTGCTCTGCAACAGGAAAGCTTTTTCACAAGAGAAATGTTCTATTTCCTCATTTGAGACCTCATACTGTCCTCTGAAGTCTTCCTGTCCAAACCCGTCACAGAGGGAGTTGTTGGCTCCGGCTCACAGCAGTCCCCGTTCTGGGGGTCCTGGTGACGAGGTGACAGCTGAGACCGGGGAGGAGAGAGGACGGGACAGACCCCCAGGCCAATCACACACACACAGCCTCAGAAGGAACGGCACCATCCACCACAGTCGAACCGCAAATCCAGACCCGTCCTGCCTCTTGACCCCTCCCAACACCCCGCTGTACCCGGAAGGAGGAGGAGGGGGGCATGTCATCGGCCCAAACACCCAGACTAACGGCTGCACCAGCAGGACAGAGTGTAAAAAGACCAACGGACTCATCGCCAACGGACTGGAGGGTAGGCTCTTTAATATACAGGAGGAGGGCAAAAATAACAGGAACACATACGGGAGTACAGAACCATCACATTTCATGACCACAGCCTGAACACTAAGCTTAACATAAGCAGTATTTTTTCATAGCGCTATTACTAAATCACATATCGTATAATGTTTCTGTTATTTTTGCCATTCCAAATGTGCCGTTTAAATCCTTTCAGTTCATTATACACAACATCAGGAATGCACCGATCCAACGGAGAAACCCTTGTTCATGAAAAACAAAGGTTACCAGTGCTATCTTTTTTGACCAAATTTGAAATCTGTATATTGGAATAATGTTGATGTCAGGTGACCGTGACTGAATGAATATAAGTCATAGCAATGAATGCAAGCTCTAACATTTGCACTTCTGGCTCATTGGTCCTCAGCTCTGTACCTCACATGACCGCAGTATCTGTCCTGTGAAGTTTTTTACACTGTAGTGACATCTGCAGGCGCTCATCAGAAGCACGTTTGTGTGTCAGAGTAGCTCTGTAGCATGTATGTACTGTACTGATTAATGTGGCATCACGTCTAGTCTGTGTGTGTCTTCTGGACAGCAAGACTGCTCATGTTTGTCCAACCCCATAGCAAGACCCTGTATGTGTGTGTGTGTTGTGTGTGTGTTTTTTGTGTATTTGGGTGTCCGTGTCCTCTGCAGGGTGTATTAGTGGGTGTGAGTTTCCTTTCCCTGTATCCTCCCCTGGCGCCCCTTCCCTTCCTGATGACTTGTGTGTGGTGTTTGTAGTGGAACTGGACAAAGGACCCTATGGACTGGGCATGGGACTCATAGACGGACTGGTGAGTAGACGGACGTTTAAAAACAGATTTCACATTTTACCTTACCTAGGTAGGGCGAAAAAAAGTCATACAAAAGTCATAGTAAAGCATGTCGAAAAGTTCTGAAAAAGTCATAGTATAGAATTTTGAAAAAAGTCATAGTATAGAATTTCGGAAAAAGTTATGAAAAAAGTCATAGTATAGAATTTCGGAAAAAGTCATAGCATGTTGAAAAAAGTTGTGAAAAAAGTCATAGTACAGAATTCTGAAAAAAAAGTTGTAGTATAGAATTTCGGAAAAAGTTATGAAAAAAGTCTTAGTATAGAATTTCGAAAAAAGTCATAGCATGTCGAAAAAAGTTGTGAAAAAAGTCATAGTACAGAATTCCGGAAAAAAAAGTTGTACAGAATTTCGGAAAAAAGTATGAAAAAGTTGTAGTATAGAATTTCGAAAAAAAAAAAGTTGTATAGAATTTCAGAAAAATTTATGAAAAAAGTCATAGTATAGAATTTCGGAAAAAGTCATAGCATGTCGAAAATAGTTGTGAAAAGTCATAGTACAGAATTCCGAAAAAAAAGTTGTAGTATAGAATTTCGGAAAAATTTATGAAAAAAGTCATAGTACACAAAAGTTGTATAGAATTTCAGAAAAATGTATGAAAAAAGTCAGTATAGAATTTCGGAAAAAGTCATAGCATGTCGAAAATAGTTGTGAAAAGTCATAGTACAGAATTCCGAAAAAAAAGTTGTAGTATAGAATTTCGGAAAAATTTATGAAAAAAGTCATAGTACACAAAAGTTGTATAGAATTTCAGAAAAATGTATGAAAAAAGTCAGTATAGAATTTCGGAAAAAGTTATGAAAAAAGTCAGTATAGAATTTCGGAAAAAAAAGTTGTAGTATAGAATTTCGGAAAAATGTATAGAAAAAAGTCATAGTACAGAATACCGGGAAAAAAGTTGTAGTATAGAATTTCGGAAAAATGTATGACAAAGTTGTAGTATAGAATTTCGAAAAAAAAAAAGTTGTATAGAATTTCAGAAAAATGTATGAAAAAAGTCATAGTATAGAATTTCGGAAAAAGTTATGAAAAAAGTCATAGTATAGAATTTCGGAAAAATTTATAAAAAAAAGTCATAGTACAGAATACCGGGAAAAAAGTTGTAGTATAGAGTTTCGGAAAAATGTATGAAAAAGTTGTAGTATAGAATTTCGGAAAAATGTATGAAAAAGTTGTAGTATAGAATTTCGGAAAAATGTATAAAAAAAAGTCATAGTATAGAATTTCGGAAAAAAAAGTTGTAGTATAGAATTTCGGAAAAATTTATGAAAAAGTTGTAGTATAGAATTTCGAAAAAAAAAAGTTGTATAGAATTTCAGAAAAAAGTCATAGTATAGAATTTCGGAAAAAGTTATGAAAAAAGTCATAGTATAGAATTTCGGAAAAATGTATAAAAAAAAGTCATAGTACAGAATACCGGGAAAAAAGTTGTAGTATAGAATTTCGGAAAAATGTATGAAAAAGTTGTAGTATAGAATTTCGGAAAAAAAAAGTTGTATAGAATTTCAGAAAAATTTATGAAAAAAGTCATAGTATAGAATTACGGAAAAAGTCATAGCATGTCGAAAATAGTTGTGAAAAGTCATAGTACAGAATTCCGAAAAAAAAGTTGTAGTATAGAATTTCGGAAAAATGTATAAAAAAAGTCATAGTACAGAATACCGGAAAAAAAAGTTGTACAGAATTTCGGAAAAATGTATGAAAAAGTTGTAGTATAGAATTTTGGAAAAAATGTATGAAAAAAGTCATAGTACAGAATTCCGGAAAAAAATTTGTTGTACAGAATTTAGGAAACATTTATGAAAAAAGTTGTATAGAATTTTAAAAAAAGTTATGAAAAAAGTATTTTTAAGCAAAAGAGACGGTTTGAAATCTGTGAGGATTTAGTTATTTCCTGTTGTATGTCATTGCTAATTCCTACTGTACATGCAGCATACCCCTCTCAACGCTCCCGGCATTTACATCCGGACTCTGATCCCCGACGGACCGGCTGCCTCCGACGGCAGACTGAGGATCGGAGACCGCATCCTGGCCGTGAACGGGACCAGCCTGATCGGAGCAGACTACCAGAGGTACAGAGGACGCTTTGTGTTTGTGACCAAGACAACGGGCTGGAGGAGATTAATAACACTGCTGAGTGATATTAACTTCGATGAGAAAGTGATGTTAGCCACACCCATGGCTGTTAGCTGCCCCGGCCTATTGATTGCTTTGATTGATCCTTACTCTGTCTCTGCTGAGCTTCACGTAACTGGACTCTTCTTTCTTTCTCTGCTTCCTCCTTGCAGCGCCGTGGATCTGATTCGTCTGGGAGGAGGTCGCCTTCGTTTCCTGGTCGCCAAGTCTGACCCCGACGTCTCAGACAAGATCAGTGCCTCCTCCTGCTGACCACCTCTTACCAACCAACCACGCGTGACCGGTGCGGTGGGACAGCGGGCGACGATTGACACGGGCAGCGGTGAACATAGACGTACCCGAGCGTACATACGCAGCATGAAATATGAATGTGAAACCTCGCCCCAGCACCAAGCAATCAAACTGGAGGTGAGGCTCTGTGACGGACAGAATCCGTAACCCACGGCAACATGGAAGGAAATATGGGCAGGGGGAGTCTAACCAGCCAGTATGCAGTCTGATGTGGTCAAAGCACAGTAGTGTAGGCGTTTAATTTCTCTTCAGTCAGCATATTGAACCTTTTCCACCTGTATTTTAGAAAAGTTTGTATTAGTCATTCAGACATTAAGTAGCATGGTAGAATAGATACCCGGCTCTCGGACAAAAAGGACTCTGAAACTGTTGGACACGATCTGAAAATGTACGATTCTAAAGAGACAAACGATAGGACGGCGTCTGTGAACGCCGGATGTTTTACACGATGCGTTCAGATGGGAATGTTTTATAATCGTTTCTTAGCAACTCCCAAAGCACTATCACTGTCTGCTCAACAGACTACACACCTGTGTATGAATGTTGACTTTTGTAATGGAGACTGTAGACATACAGCCCGGCTCGTCCATTTCACATTTAACCTCATTACTGGACTTTATACCTCTTCAATAAATAGATGAGGCTCGACATGCACAGGGGATGTGCAGCTGTTTAATAATAACTGGATCATCGAGACAACATGCTTCACTCCAGAGTTAATGATGCACACTTGTGTTGTTAATATATGCTCCATGTATCCGTTTATAAATAGGAGTTTGTAAATATTTAACACTTGGTCACATATTGTTTGGACGTTTGAAAAAGAAACTGCATTTTGGGAACTAAACACATTTTTGGAATAAGAAATCTAGTTTTGGGTTGTGTGGATTTTGTCTCTAAATATGAATTAAAGTACTCAGTATCTCAGTAACACAGTATTGGGGATGTCTTAAAACCTAGCCAAGCAAAACAAACAACCTGCATGGTTCAGATACCATGTTTTCATGTGATTTGGCTGCACTGGCCCTTTTTAAAAGGACATACAGCAAGAACAACAACAGGGTCACCTTTCATGAAGTCCTTAATTCACAGCTTGGGTGAGTACAGAAAAAACATGAGTCAGTTCTATGCTGCCTGGCCTTCTGTCCTGACCTCCGTGTGGAGCTCCTCTGGATCACTATATCAGGAATAGTGATCCAGAAAAGACAAGAATCAAACCCACATGCAATATATGAAGACGTTGAACTCGTCAATATTTTTACCCGAGAAACAACCAAAACTAATTGACTCAAAGTTCTAGCACTAACGCTGACATTCAATTGGCATTACTGCTATACGGTTTGCTTTCCCTGTAATTCTAATGATTTATACAATGGTTGAAATTGAACATTTTATTTTTTCCCTCCTCATTAAGTGTTATTTTACTCTCCACTTTTGATTCTGTGAATTTCTTTGCAGTAACAGTTTTATTTTTGTGCGTTTTAAGGTTCGTGTGACATCGACCTCATGCATGTCTATTCCTCTGTTCATTATTTATACGGATGTAAAAATGATGGTACTTAAGAATAAAGATTGTTGGATACTTGCATTTGTCTGCTGAGCAACCCAACATCACCTGGTCACATAAGGAGACACAACGTAATACTTACATCAATGAGGAATTTTAATTTGTGCTACACATTTTAACAAATCACAAAAACAGGAACATTTAAAAATACATATACTTTTCTATTTCCAGAATGTTTACGTATTGACGACAGCTGTTTTATACATATAGCAAAATATTTTTTCTTTTTTTCCAAAAATCAGAAAAAATACCTTCTAAATAGCTCTTAATAGTCATTTAGCAGATAGAGCAGCATACAATCATTACGCATGTTTTTTTGTTTTGTTTTTCTAACAATGTGCAACAACAATCATTGAAACCTTGAGCAAATTGTGCCCGATTGCCAGCTAAAACTGAGGCTTGTGCAAGGACATTCGGAAAAGCTAAAGGCAGAGTGAGAAAGAGATTAAAGGAGGGGGGGAGGTGAAGAATATCTAATTAAGGCAGTGTCTGTGACAGGAATTGCCAACAGCTTGATGCCTCTGTAGAGACTTGCAAAGATAGAAACTGCTCACTGAGGAGAGGTAGATTGGGAGAAAAGGTTGATTCATTTAGGGGGAATCGAAAGCAAAAGTGTGGAGCCAGTAGAAAATATGTCAAAAGTACCATACAGAAAGAAAGAAAGAAAGAAAGAAAGAAAGAAAGAAAGATGAGAGCAGTTGCAGTTTGTGGTCATGTGTTGGTCCCGCCCTTCCCCTGATGAAACTGATACAAGTCTACTGATGCAACAGAACCGTCACCATTGTAGTGTTGCAGATCATGTACTGTTAAAGAAGCGCTTTGTTAACTATCTACGAAGGTAAAGCTGTCTAAAGGTTAAAATAAAATGACAAAAACAAATGTAGAAATATTTAAGGCTTTAAGGATTATTACAATAATGCTTTTCTGTGCTAAGACAAACAAAACTGTACGCTCGGGCTGCTCCACTTCTCCTTTTTACCACTATTGAAACGAGAACAAAATTAAAACAATCAGCTTGTCTACATTAGGTTAACTCCAAATAATTACCTCCTTTTTTGTTTGTTGCCCAGATCATCTTAGATCTGAGGAGCTTTGTATAATATTGATAAATGATGAATCAAACTGAGCTGAAGTGAAAAAAATGTGAAGCACTGGTTTGTTATTTCCTCCCATCTTTCCAAAACAATATGCATTTATGTCTGTTTGTGCTTTATCGAGAAGCCGGAAGGATGGCCACCTTACATTCTGGTCGAGGCTTTAATATTAACATCTTTCCTTTCTTTTAAGGAGATAAACTGTTTTTCTTGCCTTATGAAGAGTACAATCATATTCTTAACAGTCTCCTAAGCCCCATCAATAGTCTGGGTCAACGCAGCTTAATATTCTCTGTCCACAATAGTCTGAAACCACACAACATATCAACGCTGATCGTCACAGTTTCTTCTGTAAATGCCGGCCATTTCAAATCTCTGAACACACGTTCCCTAGTTTGTTTGTTTTTAATCAGGCATTGACTCTAATCAGAAGTGCAGGAGTTCTTTGGCCTGAGAATGACACTAACCGATGCATCTGATCCATCAACGAGAGGAAAAGTATCGGAGATATGATCCAACATTCACATAGTAAAAGTAGTGCTGAAATTATTTTAAAAATGCATAATGCTCTCATGAGCTTTATATCCTTACTTGTGTTGTCAGTGAATGATTAAAAACACCGTAAAGCTGAAAAAGTCCTGAAAAATTGACTTGCTTTTTACAATCAGAATTTATTTGAAAGTTTTCATCTATTTTTTTGACCAAAATATATATGTTCCTTACAATTTAATTCCCTTCTGTTGAAAGAGGCTGCCTGTACATGTTTTTTTTGTTGGCCGTTGCGGCTGCAGTCATATCAAATGAGTATAAAAGGCGAAGCAGTTAGAGGACCATGAGGAGGCTGTCCATCGGGTACCTGGTGTGATGCCCTGGGTTTCACTTCCTAGGGTCATGGGTTTGTGATGTCATGGCAACGATGACAGGCTGCTGAGCAGGTTTGACATGATGGTGAGCCGATTCAGTCCCACCCTCGTCCTCCACCTTCGGCCGCTTGGCCTGGGGCTCCCCCGGCTGCTGGGTTAAAGTTTCTGCAGTGGGCTGCTGTCGGCTCACCAGCACCGGAGGGGAGCTGGAGGCCTGGGCAGCCAGGATCTGGAGAGGGCTGTTCAGGCCTGCAGAGGAAGTCAGGAGAAAGTCTGACGTTAGCTGGAGGAAGCCTGAAGCAACATCTTTTTTTATTGAGTTTTTACAGATTGTGTCTTCCCTTACCATTTTTATGACATACTATGATTTTTATGGCATACTATGACTTTTGAGGAAGGTTTTTTTTGCATACTATACTATTAATATACTGACCGTTTATGACCTTTTTTTTATGACATGGCACTCAACATTTTGAATCTGTCTTTCCATATGATGACTATATTATATATTGTGACATTTTTGATGTTTGGACATTTTTATAAGAGTCCCAACGATATAGGATTTTGTGGCAGATACTAATTATGTAGTAATAAAAAGTCCCTTATGTATTTATTGGAAAGCATATCCTGATTTTATCTGAGTTGCCTGCTTTTTTTTATTGTTTATTATTTTATTTTGATAAGTGCTCTAGAAATTAAGTTTATTATTATCATTATAAATACACACATTTTGCAATGATCCCTCAAATATCTAAAAACCATTACCTAAAGTAAGCTAAATATATTATTTACCTAATTTATGTGCACTACATTTATTTTAGCTGATTGTGTGGGGTACCTGTTGTAAGTAGCAGTGCCCTCTGCTGGCTGCTTGGTGTCATTTGGCCAGCAAATGCAACAATACAGATAGATCTGCCCTAATATTGGCCAATTTTTATGACAGTTTGTACTGTAGTTTTGTATGAAATACTCCACTATGAATTTGACAATTGTTTTGACAAACTCTACTATCCTTTTTATGGCTTTTTGTTACTATACTATGACTTTATAAAAAATATTTAACGGAAATATTTCATGACATACTATATGACCTTTTATTACATTTTTAAAGGCAAACTAACATTTCTTTGTGTGTAAGCCATCGATTGGTGAAGATTCTTACCAGATACATTAGCAAGGCTGGTTGCTGTGGCAACAGCAGCAGTGGTGTGTTTGCCGTTCTGAGTAACAGCACGAACAGGAAGTTGATGTAAACCTAGGACCAGGTTTCGCCCATCCCCGCCTTGAACCACACTGTCCACAGTCTGGATCACTCGCTCTCTGTTCAGCTGCGCATCTGATCAAACAAAATAAAATAAAAAAGATGTAAAAGGAACACTAACTGAATAGGTTATGGAAGTACAAAAGTTGAGGAATATTTATAGATGTTAAAATACAGTTACATTAAGTTAGTGGTATTAATTGTGTCATAGTATAATAATAGGAACATTCAAACAAATGCATCACTATGCAATAAAATAAGAGATACATGGTCCAGTCCACATTGATCTATAGTTCAATCTGGATCTGAGTCTTGACGAGATCCCCATGGCTGTACCTCTGAGCTCACTGTTGCCTTCGGCTCCTCCCACAGAGAGAGCGGTGTACCCATTGGGAGGGTTGGAAGGAGCGCTGTTCACCACACGCACCATGGTGACGGAGGACTGAATGGGGCTCTGGAGCAAGTGGATGGGCTGCATTTGGCCGCCACCACCCGGAATGAAAGCAAGGGCTTTCCCTGAGGGCATGACTGTTGGGTGAGCGGGTGCAGCCATGATGACGTGCTGAGCACTGACTGGAGATCCTACAGAAAAAAACAGATGCAAACAATATACCTGTTGTTTAGTAACGTGAAAGCCTGTGTGTATGTGCAGATGAACGCACGTTGTGTAGGCTTACCTGGGGCACTCTGAGAATACCTATACTCAGGTACAGATGCCAGTTTATTAGCCAGCTGTTCATGGTGGTCGTGGGAGATAGGAGAGCCCTCCCTACTCAGACATTCAGGAGTCTGCAGCCCGCTAGATGGAGGAGAAAGAAGTCCCTGGTGGGTCGGGGATGCAGGAGCACTCCTTAAAAAGAAAGAATGAAGGGGAGGAGAGAAACCAAAGTTGTCAATGAATACATCAAGAGACCTCTTGTAACAAACACACACAGCTCCCTCACTGCCAGTGCCTTCTGCTGAATATATCAACCTCGAAATGAGACTTACTTTGTTCTATCCAATCAAATGATAGCCAGGAGCAGAAGCAGAGAGAAGGGAGAAAGGTTAACAGAGTGGAATTAGAAGCGACAGAGCGAGTGTGTATGACAGGCGTCCGTCTGCACAAGCGCAGGTGAACCGCTTACCGAGAAGAGAGAGGCCCGAACGGTGTCCTGAAGCAAGCCACCCCTCTTTGCCGTCTTTTCCTGAAGGCTTGCTCCACCAACTTGCTCTCGGAAGCAGAATCCACACGCCAAAAACTGCCTTTGCCGGGTTCATCCTGAGAGCGGGCCACTTTTAGGAAGTAGCGGTTGAGAGACAGGTTGTGTCTTATTGAGTTCTGGAGGGAGGCAAAATAAATCATGTCATCACTGTCACACATGAATATGAATTTTAAACGTGTCTAATCTTGCATGACTCATCTCAAGTAGTTACTGAGCCAACCATCCCATACTTTGTGGATTGCCATGTCAAACCATGAAAAAAGACCAAGAGGCCCTACCTGCCAGCCCTTGTCTGCAGTGCGATAGTAGGGGTAGTGTTTGGTGATGTGGGCGTAGATGCCACTGAGAGTCAGCTGTTTGTCCGGGGCAGAAGAGATGGCCTGGACAATCAGTTGTGCATAGGAATACGGTGGCTTGGACTCATCCTAGACAAACAAAACAAGTATTCATTTCCACACATCCTCAAGCACATATTGTATAGGCAAAAACTGTTCATTCTTAATTGTGTATTTTTTGCATTTTATTATTTTAATATGTTTAACCAGTGAGTTTATTGTATATGCGATTATTTTCCTATATTGTTTGGCCCCAAATGTTATACATTTTTGTGTTAATAAATGTGTACCTAACTGTTCAAACAACTCATTTTGATGCGACAGTTCTTTACCTTGGGGCTGTCTCCACCAGCTGACTCTCCCCGTTGCTCACTTCCACCACCTCTCTGCTCCACAATGCTTCGTCTCTGCTCAGAAACAGCCTTGGCAGCATATTCAGCTGCTAACTGGAGGTCAGAGGTCACGTTGCGACCATAGCGATACCCTGATGACCCTGCCCCTCGTGGACTAGCCGGACAGGAGTTAGAAACACTGGAGAAGAGAGGAAAGAGTCTGTGTTAATAACTTAAAGTGACAGTTTAAGACCACTTCTGCATGTGTAAAAATACACAAACAAGATCAATTTAAATATAATCCCCCTTAGTAAATAAGTAAATAATGATACTAGTCATAGCTGCTATACACAGGTCCATAGTATGACTTAGCAGCTACTCTTGGGACAAGAGGTGAACAGTCTCACTGGGGTGGACCTTTGGACGAAGACAACCTAGAATTTATGTACATAAACATGCAATAGTCAGAATTAAACTCCAGCAGATGTGTATTATAAATGTCATCCTTTAACCACATTATGACCCCCAAACAAAGCCAACATAAATGATGATAAAAACTACCTAGAATCACTAATAAACCATTACACAAACATACTGAAAACTAGTATTACTAAATACAGTAATAATATAACAATAATATATACAAATAAAATTACAAAAACTATTATTAATAATTGTAAATCTTAATGGAATGCAAAAAAAGAATTAGACACTTGAAAATCCATATAGTCCTTACGTCTTTCTGATAACTGTATATTATAATCTTAGACTATGTTAATTGTACTTTAACTAGAAAAAAAAAAGTTTTCTGTAAAAAAAAGTATACAGAATAAAAAAATGGTATTTTGACAAACTTTGAGAGCAACATTTGGAAAAATGATTACCGCTCGGATCCAGGGAGTTATAAACACATGAAGTGATCATAAAACACACAATGAGCAAAAACACTCGAAAGAACGTTAATTATTAACTCAGTTTTATCTGGTGTTGTTGAGAGACAGAACACAAGGAAAAACCAGATACTTATACAACACACACTCGCTTCTGTTAGTAAAGTAAACACTGGTTTCTGGGAGAGTCAGTGTGCTTTGATTTGCCTTTGGCAACAGAAGAACACACACACACGTATCAATCTGTATCAAACAAAGACTTTTTCTTCAGTCTGTAGAATATGATGTGTAGGCTAGGAAATCTCTGCAGCACCATAATATCAATTTTAAAATGGTATTTTGACACACATTTAACAAAAAAATGCACCTGCATTTTAAAAATTATTTAATATGATTTCAATAACATTTCGATGAATTGCGCAGCCCTAAAAAAAAATTTATGATTCAATCTGTAAATCCACATACTTAAACTTCCTTAATAGTTACTTGAACAAGGGTTTGTCTTCGCTTTCAGAGTGAAAGCGAAGACAAACTGCTGTTACAACAACCGTTTCACCCCCTCTGTATGTGTACATGGGTCAGCGGGACAAGTGTGAATGTTGGCAGGGGCAGAAGAATGTTATTGTATACAGTTCATTTAAGTTGCCAAACAAGAAAAGTGGCTCTCACCACCTAACGGAAGAGAAGAGACACTGTGGGCATTTAAGTGGAGGCATCTGCTTTTACACACTACTCGTCTTCTGTTGTATGTGGATACTGTCAAAGAAGGGGGCACAACAATCTGCCCGAAAAAGGCCACAGTGAAAGCGGCGGAGAGATGTATGAGCAAGTGTCTTTACTGTGTGTGTGTGTGTGTGTGTGTGTGTGTGTGTGTGCTTGAGAACAAGCGCTGAGGGCTGATAGGGGAGGGGGACTCTGAAAAGGAAACCGCGAATGGACGGAAAAATGGCCTACGGGCAAAACAATCTACCCAACAGCCAATCACGCGCCTTGAAGCTGCAGCCATTCCATATAAGGCAGGCACACACAGGCTGACATTGGTGGGGATGTGTGATGTAGGAACCAACACACGCCACCAGAGGGCACACTCAGCACCGCCATGCTTGCCAGAAGCACATGCTGCACACATTTATAGAGCAGTGATTTTCAAACCTGCTATCACAGTTAATTAGAGTGCAGGTTTCCATCTCAACAGAAACACTGCAGCAGCTGATCTGTACACCTTCAACCACACAGTGACAATTAATATATATATATAGTACGTGGTTGGTAAAACTCTGCAGGTCTTAAGTATATGTGAGAAAATAAATCACTCATGTACTGATAGACCTAAACAAAAAGACAAGCACTTCCCAAAAAAGTGCAAAATGTAATATACTCATGTGTAATTGATACAGTAAATCCAAACAACATGATTGAGTTGGTATAAATATGCATTACTGCTCGTGTGTTATCTAAATTATTTTCTTGGTCTATGTATACCAAGTGAAAGAGAATCCTGATTATGATTTTCTGACTCCCAGGCTGATGTCATCAGAAAGTTTTGTCAGACCAACTGTCAGTTTACTATCACAATAGGAAAAGGAAATCAGAAAATCCTCAAAATGAAGAAGCTGGAATCAGGGAGTGTTCTGTGTTTTTACTCACTTATCAAACCAGCTGCCAATACATTTTCATACAAACTTTACTTATTGGAACAATTAATATTATCAATCAAAACACACGTCAAAGCTCAGCAAGCTTTGCACTGAGCATAAACAATGAACTAAGAAAAGAAGCAGCTTCCAAATACTTGAACCCTGACCCCTCCTGCCAAAATCTGGACAATATTTATGAGTGCATATTCAATAACATGCGGTCTGTGCATGTATCAATGTAAACCTGCTGGGGTTCATGTCATGATGTGTGTGTCTGCGGGTCTCTCCTTACCTGAGGGTGCCTGTGGGCGAAGACTGCGGCGAGCCAAATGCCCTGATGTGCTCTTCATGTTGCTGCATTGTGGGAATGCTGATTTTCAGGGGGGAAATGAGAGGGAGAAGGGGGCAAGGGGGAAGAGAGGGCTGTTCTCTCTCTCGGTGCTCGTCGAGCTGCAGGAGTGACATGAACTGGATCTTGATGACCGTACTGGGAAAACGAAACACACACCTAGAGAGCAGGGTGGCAAGAAAGAGAGATGGTGGAAGGCACAGGACAGAAGAAAAAAGAGAAACAGAGACAATCTGATTAGTGCATTCTCTCCTATACAAAGCTACCACCAAGTAATCCTCAATAAGTCCATTAAATCTGCTATTCCATGATCTATGTGAATGCTCGGCCTTCATTAAATGACAAAACAAATACATTTGAATATGTTATTTACAACAGTGAGTGTAGTCCTTCAGTGCCTCATCCTCTGAGGAGCTGCAAGACATAAGTTACACTGCCCCTCTGAACTTAGCGACACTGATATAAGCGATCGTCTCTCATATCACATTCACTATTCAACTCAGTACTTCTGGCTGCCGCCGACAACACACGGCCTTTCATTTGTCCGTGAAAACATTTATGTTGATTTTAGGACAATGCAATGCAATGCAGATGGAGTTTACCCGCTCGACACAGAAATATTCTCGTCTTAAAGTGCTCAGGAAACTGGAAATTTGAGCATTTACAGTACTGTGACAACTATTGTTTCCAAGATCAACATTGAACTTGAAATCCCAATGTTGTTATACGTTTTAAGTTACATATATAGTTGATAACTAATCCGTTTATGCTTGTGCTTCTCTTTTATTTTGAAATTTAAAATGATATAACAAAGCAATGAGACTTCCCCCTCAACTATAGGGGTTTGTTTCTTATGTAAACAATATCTTTAGTCAACACCTTTTGTGGACAAGAAACTAGTCCGGTGTAGACTCAACGACACCTGCTAACCTGCATTTCCTCTTTGTAAAGCAGGTCCGGACAAATGCCTCAATAAAAGCAAGGATCAGTTCAGGCCCAGGTTAGTTCAAGCCCGAAAATGATTATGTATGTGGGGGATTAAGTAAATGTTTCACAATGGACCCTTAATAAGCAATGTAAATAGTTGTAATGTTTCCGAGCAGCTGTTCAGACAGCAAGTTCAGACAGCAAGGTTGCATATTTACTGTAGTCAAGTCTTTGCAACCATCCTATCTGCCCAAATATGATGATTGTGTCTTTGAGCAAGAAACTGAATCCCTACTAATTCTAGGGGTGCTGAGCTCAGGCTCAGATCTCCCTGTGGAGATGTACAAATGAAAAAAAAAAAAAAAAACATCCACACAGGACCACAAACATGTTGTAGGCAGTTTCAGACGGCTAAACCAGTCTGTGTGTTCCATCGTTTCTCTATAATTTGTGTTGAGAAAAATTGCAGCTGCTTATCCAATACCAGACCCATGTACAGTCTGCTCACAGCTGTCTCTGTCTAGAGTGGGCCATCCTCAACAACTGGCTGTCCTCTCAACAGTGAGAGAGAAAGACAGAGACTTGCAAGACAGAGAGTGGCAACTGTGAAGAAGCGTCAGGGTTCCACAGCTGAGATGGAAAAGACAACTTTTGCTTATTTCCTTCACTGCTGTATGCCAGAGTGGCAAAGAGAAACCCACTGTTCAGAGAAACTCACATGACATTTTGAACAGTATTAGTGCTAAAAAAAAAAAAAAAAAGCCTGTGAGACTCTGAAGCAAATAGAGGAGGTTCAAATAGTTTAAAAAGAAGCTCTCTACAGAATTCAGAGTAAATCTATGATTGAGGGGTTGCATCCACACAGCTCTCAAAATGGCTACGGCTTAGCCTAACGGAGCGAACAGCCCAACGGCAACAGTGTTGACAGCGTAGGTGTTACACTTCCATGACAACCCCATCGGTTGGGACGGCGTTGTCAGCAGTAGCCCCCCTCATGAGCACCGTGGATAGCATAGCGGTTGCCTTTAGCACGGCAGTGGGACACAAAAAGTGACTAACATGCATGCGCAGCCGGACCGAGAAGCACAGTGAAGCTCGGATTACAACACACACTCAGGACGCCCATCTTTACATAGCAAATAGTTGTTTGCTGCTATATTAATGTTCTGAATGCCATAAAGAGAACCTTAAATGGGACCCCAATTAAGCTTATTTGCCACCATACTGGCACATCCTGCGATACACAATATGCCCAGCATTTTAGTCTAATGTGTGAATGCTTCACTGCTGCAGGCCATGGAAGGCTTGACAAGCTATTCAAAATCAAATTCAGCAAAATACAAAAACTGAGTCATTAAGAAAATCTGCTCCAACCTGCAGGAGAAGTATGACTTGGTGTAGAAGTATTCTACGGGTAAGAATGTATGAAAGCATATACATGAATAACTTAAAAAGAACAATATTAATGTCTTGGAGCAGCAATGTCAGACCTCAGCACAATCTGAAATTCAAGGCAGGACTTGACAGAGCTTGACAAGTTCTGTAAAGAAAACGGGGAATAACTGGCAGTCTTCAGACAAATCAAGGGGATACAGACTAAACCACACAGATTTAAAGCTGTAGTTCCAGCCAAATGTGCCTCTAATAAAGTTTGAATTAAGGAGGCGGAATACAAGCAACTGTTTGTGTTGTGCTGTATTTGTACTGTCAACAATCTGAAGAGATTAGTTGATATCAAAGTATGTTTCTGCTCAGTGGCGCGGTAACACCTATTTAATCCAATTTGATTCAGGGATGTAAAATAATACGAGGTATGTACTGTAAATGTACCACGAAAAATCAAAACGTAAGCTACGTTTGTAGTCCTGAGGCGGGCCCAGGGAAGCACATGTGAACATGGCTGTGTTGGTTATGGCCTTGGGTTTGTCAGTCTTGTGTTTACTCCATGTGCTCCAGCAATGAGGATGTCATTTCAGCAAGCACTTCCTGTCCAATGCCCGACACGCCCCCAAACAGTCTTGACAGCCAATCAGATAGGATAAAGACACCCTCCCCCCTCCCTCCTCCTCCTGCTCCACCCTGTGATTGACACACACATACACACAAAGTCAAAGCTTACAGTTTGTGAACGTGAACACTTTTTTTAAACAAACCAGCGAAGGCAAAATAGTTTTGCCCCGAAGGTGGAGCAACAACACTAACGGCTAAAAACCACATTCAAACACCAAAATGGCTCATAATAGTTATTAAAATAATAATTAAAAAAAAATACAACCGAATTTCATGTCTGAATGCAAAACGAACAACTTTGCTCACAAGACTTCACGGGCTGAAGTGTCAGGGGTGCGTTTGTTTACATAAACGTTAACGTGACGGCGACACGTTGGCTAACAGCTTCAGGAGGCTAACTGTTGAGACACGACTTGACGGCAGCAGCCCAAAGTCATTCATCTGGAAAAAACCACCATGTTTTATATTAGGATACTTTAGAAAGCCAGTTCTACCACAATATAACACCACAACTATAAGCGAAATATCATAGGAGCCTCTCTTTTTTCATTTTTACATTCGCTAACTCGCCTGTCGCTAGGCCAAATGAAGCTACATTAGCTAAAGGCTAGCTAGCTTAATTCACTGATTTACAAAGTGGTGTACGGCTCCTTGGAGGAGTCCTCCATGACAAATGACAAACAGTAAACATCCACAGCATCAAGTGGAGACGTATTGGGGGCATTATATTACAAACCAAGGTAACAAAGCACTTAAAATCTAGATCTGATCAGGCCAAATCAAACCGCTCTGATTCGGGGTGTAATGACAAACTTTGTATCCTCGTCAGAATGTGTGTCAGAATCGTTATAGACTTGAAAGGCTTGAACATCCACCCAACGAAATGTTAATACATCGCAGACATACATCTTTATAGATGTTGTTTTTAAAGTTTCGCTTCAGCCATTTGGGGTCCAGTTGGGAGGAGGAGGATGGGGGGGGGGGGGTACAAAATATGTCATAACACCGGCTCCGAGGCTATCTATCCATCAGTAGGTCAATGCATAAATTAAACATTAAAGTTTGGCTAGCCCTGTTGCTAGCCTTCTTAGCAGCTATGCTAACTGACGGCACTCACTCTCTGGGTAGCGACAGCGGCGGCGCCCCTCTCCGCTGGAACACCCCGTCAACGAACACGCCATTCTTGCCCAAGCACCGGAGGGAGAAGCCGTTAGCCTCGTCGTAGGTGATCTGTAGGTGTCGCCGTGAAATGAAGCTCGAGTGACCCATGTTGATGTCCACGGAGCCGTGAGACGAGTTCCGGCCTATAGTGACCGTCCTCTGGCGCATCACAAACTCAAAGTCCCGGCCCTCGAGTCTGGCCAGGGCCTGCGGGGGACAAGCGAGGCGCACGGGGAAAAGCCCGGAGTCGGCGCGGGCTTCCATCATCGGAGGACCCAGGAGGGTTAGCGAGGGCTGGTGATAGGGGTGCGAGGTCACGGCGACGCGCACGGGGCTGCACGGTGCCGACTGTAGAGCAAGCAGGGCTCGAGCTCCGGTATCTTCCCGGTAGTCTGCCATCTTCTTTCCAAAGGGTCAACACACTCACACGCACTCACACACACTTTGCTTCACTCTCGCACACACAAGAGTTGCAACGTGAGAGTTTTTTCGGACAGGGCACTTGTTCGCTCCGTGGCTGTCGGAACAACATGGAGTCCGAGTCCGTGCAAGAGCGGGACCGGAGTCTCCGCGCAGGGACGGGACTGGCGCTGCGTTCAGGGCCTCCTCGTAAGCTGCGGCTTCAAAGATAATCAACAGTCGACCGATATAGCACATATTCTCCACATGTCAACGTAACCAAGTTTAAACGTCTTCTCTTAGATACAACGTTTAAATTTAGTACAGGAGGGGTGTCATTTCTGGACAGTCAAACTCTACCCGTATTGGTTTAGAAGAAAAATTTAATTAAATAAACAAGAAAAGACATAAACATAAAAGATAAAACAAGTAAAAAACTAAGAGACGAGATTAATAGTGCTGTTATATAGTGTAGTGATAAATTGCCTCAAGTTCAATTCACAGGACAGCATTCATTATTTTACAGTTACAGAAAATCCGTGTTTGGCAATAATCCAAAAAACATACACGTGTTGACGCTAGAAATAGAAATCTACAGTAATACACAGAATAACAAACGATCACAAAAACAAACAAAAAATGCCATCATGGTTGCATCTCCTCTTCCCTGAACGCCACATCCGGGCGCCTCGGCCGATAGGCTGCATTTAATGTCGTCACACCAGGAAACCGGAAGTTAAATTCAGTTCATCTCGAGATTTATCATCAATTTGTTAAGTCTTTCACTTTCGTGAATAAATACATACACTTTAGTCTGCGGACCTGGTTCTGTGAATTAAAAACTATTTAAGAAAAAAACTGTATTGATAAATCACACAACATATCCATGTTTACATGATTACAGCTCATGATGTTATTATTTTACCCTATAGTTGAGATAATTGAAAACTGTGCATTTAAGTGACAGATCTGGTGTAATCACATATTTTAAGATTTTTTCATCAGATAACCAAGTTTCCTCCTTCCCCAAGAACATGTGGTGTCTGCGATGTTGCTGGCTTGCTCACCTCAGATTTTCTCCCTTTTTCTTTTTTTTTATTATCTCTACCCTCTGTTTATAAACATGGAAAGAACAAGGTGGTTGAAAAACGCGGATAATGGATCAGTGAAACAGCAGGAGCACAAAGGCAATACATGTAAAAAAAAAAAAAAAAAATGTAAAAAGAGAGAAAACAGACCATCCACACGAGGGCGCTGTTGGGTAATATAAAACATTCAGAGAGCGTGACACACAGTAATTATAACATGAGCCTCTTAATGCATTGAAATATCTGGTAAAACATTAACTCACTGGCTATCTGAATGAACCCTCTTTACTTTTTAAAATACAGTCCCATATTTTACAGATAAGAAATACCCAAACATATAATTAAAGTCTGGTCAGCCTGCAATAAACATCAACACTTCCTTTGGTAAAGCTTTTATTATCAGAGAAGTGTTGATGTAACTGTATGGTTAAGCGACAAAATAATAGTGGGTGGTGCTGTTGTGAAATATATTGAAATATGGTTTTTATTACTTTATAACTTCAGGTTATATCTCAGACTGATCACATGTGACTTACTGGGGAAGAAAGAGCCCTCATATTTGTATATATTATATATTTTATAGCCACATTCTGATGTTTTGCCTCTGTAAGTTGCATGTAGCTTTAATGACAATAATACAACAATGACAGTGCACATGAAGAAACTCCAAACTATCCTTTATTGTCAGGACTTTACATATAATCAATATGTCACTCAGGTGTGGAAGAATATTGATTAAAGCTTTGAAAGGACAAAACTGCTCCACTAAATGGACACAGTGTTTGTTATTCTTTATCTTGTTTTTTAATTTGAGGGCTCAGAACGTGGCACCAGCTTCAATTTGATTGGTCGTTTTGGCATCACCAGAGCCTGGATGTCGATCTCTAAGGGGATCTGGCAGGAAATTACATTCGAATAGAAAAGAAGTGTGAGCAAAGTCAACAATGCGTGAAACAAACAAGCCGTTATCACAGGGTGAAAAACAGCATGCAACGCTTCTGGTCTTTGAACAGACTGACCTTTACAACACTCGTGATTGACTACTTCAATTATATAACCCTTATCAACAGATCAATCTAGCAATAAATACAATATGACAGCATTACTGATAAAAAAATGATTACTTATTCACCATAAAAACAAGCAGTGTAAACACGGATGTGCTCTCACCTCAGTCTCCTTACACACAGAGAAGCTGAACCTCTGCAGGATCTCCACCATCGCTAGTTTCATCATCACCAGAGCAAACCGCATCCCAATGCAGTTCCTTGGGCCTGCCCCAAAAGGCATGTAGGTGTAGGGATCAATGCTCTCCTTGTTTTCCTTGCTGAACCTGAGGGTGCACACACACACACACACACACACACACACACACACACACACACACACACACACACACACACACACACACACACACACACACACACACACACACACACACACACACACACACACACACACACACACACACACACAATAATCTATCGTTAACAGAAATAAGGCTCTGACCTGCAGAGCTCAGGCCCTTTCTGTCGCTTTCTATACCTCTCGGGTTTGAACTCCTCGGGCTCGGGCCACAACTCGGGGTCCCGGTGCAAAGGCCATGTGGGGACAAGCACGACCATATCTTTTGGAATCACAATGCCATTTATCTCCACGGTCGCCTTGGCAACGCGCTCCAGCCGTGGGGCGATGGGGTACAGTCGGAGAGACTCGTTGATGACACTGTCGAGATACTCCATCTGCATCAGAGCCTGGTACGTAACAGGGCCCTACACACACACACACACACACACACACACACACACACACACACACACACACACACACACACACACACACACACACACACACACACACACACACACACACACACACACACACACACAAATGTAAACATGTGCGAAAGGCTTTTTCACCTAGCTCTATTTTTCAATATCTTAAAAAGTTTGAATGGGATTTAAAGGTTGAATAATACGGCAAACGTACGAACGATTTGGAACGTCTTAAAGTTTGAATGGAGTTTCTGCGTAAATATATGAATGAGTAAACAGCAGTTGAAAATGAAACTATTCATTTGAATGGGGAAAATTATAAATATTTCAGAAATTATTAGTATGAATGAGAAAAGCCAACTTTATATGGTGATAACATATCAAATATATGAGTTTATCAACGCCCTCCGCCCCCAAGCGCCCAAAAACCAATGAAAGCAGCTTTGAATTCATTATTTTGTGACTTTCTTGCTGCCCCAATCGTGTCATCTCTCCACTCCCCAACACACCTTGTCAGGGAAGGTGGAGTCGATCTCCTCCTGCAGCCGTTTCATGACGGGAGGGTTCGTCGCCAGATTGTAGGCCAGGAAAGTGAGAGAGCTGCTGCTGGTTTCATAGCCAGCAAAGAGGAAGATCATAGCTTGAGAAAGGATCTCATGATCACTTAAACCTGGAGACACAGCAGGGAGATATGATTTAGAATAGCTTCAAGTTTTTTTTTTTGTTTGTTTGTGTGTGTGTGTGTGTGTGTGTGTGTGTGTGTGTGTGTGTGTGTGTGTGTGTGTGTGTGTGTGTGTGTGTCACCTTTATCCGGTTCCACTTTACTGAGGTCATTGTCTTTCTGGGAGTCAATCATCAGCTGAAGCAAATCCACTCGATTCTAAAAAGAGTGGTGTGAATATGTGAATGGCTTTGATTATATATAAATGTATATATATATACAGTATATATATATATATATATATATATATATATATATATATAAAGTAGAGACACACACAGACAGTCGTACCTTTTGCTTACTGTTCTCCCGGTTCGACTTGATCTTCTGCAGCGCAGCGTAAAAAAAGTCAGTGACGGCCTTCGGGAAAAAGGAATACTCCAACTTCTCAAAAACATGACCCATAAAGGGGAAGCAAGCTAGAATAAAGCAGAGAGCAAAAGCAACAGATATATTTGGTTTACCAGCCAGTGGAAGGACGACATTATAAATGGCTGCATTTGATAGAAGCAACATGAATCCTATACCAACGATGAGGAAGAGAGGGTTAAACAGGTCAAACTTCAGCATCTTCTTGATGTTGGTCACAAAAGGGTCTGAGGGGTTGTTGAGGGAGTCGATGTCGACACTGAACGCCGTGCTGGCTACTACGTCCATGCTGTAGGGTCCAAAGAACCTGAAGAGCACATCAGAGATTTTAAAAGACTTACTTTAGACGTTTTTCCCAGAATAATGAATCATGAATTGAATATGTTGGAGTTACTCCTTCAGCTCCAAGGGCTCATCCTTGTCTGCCTTCTTTTTCATGTTGCTGGTCAGGTTTGCAGAGTGGTGCTTCATTATGCCAAACATCTGAGGCACAGAAGAAACAGGCTTATTGAAATACTGGAAAATAGAAAACGGTATAAAACACTGGCGTTGCCCGAAGAAAGAAGTTCCAATAGACCAAGGAGGGGCCATAAGAAAAGGGATAAACCAAGAAAGAGATTTACATACATTAAGTTTGGTTTTTCTGACTTTTCACTCATATAAGCTTTTTTATCTTACTTGCAGAATGCTGAATACTTTCACCTCTTTAGGCCTCTAAAAATCAATGTCCAAACTGAGACCGTATCCTGTTGATGTGCAACATTTTTTAAGGGGAATTCTCTTTTCAGGGGAGATGTATACAAAAACGGTACAGTTCAGACACTAGACGTGGTATTTATGTGGTCCTCTCATCCATCCGGCTGTGTCCTTTTAGATACTGTTGTCCAAAACAAGCCATGCCTTCGGTTGTAGACCTTTTTGTATTCATCTTAATAGACACTTGATTGCAAAAATAAACCTGTTAAAGGGCCGAGGAGGTAGAGAGCTGGAGCGTACCTCCTTCAGTCTCCCTGAGGTGAAGGAGGGAGAGAGGACACTGCGGATCCTCCTCCAGTGGTCGTCCTCGGCGATGGACACGGCGTCGTACAGCTGGCCGTTCAGACGGAAGTTCTGGAACAGAGTTAGGAAACGATGACGTGGCGATGACGAGGAGCGCCCTGATGAGCCGTTAATGTGCTGTTAGTGTGGGAAGTGTGCATACTCTGCGGTTGGTGAAGAGAGAGTAGCACTCCTTGACCAGAATGGCTTTTATCATGGAGGGATCCGTGAAGCACAGCACCGGCTGACGGCCATCAAAAATGCTAAATATGAGCAGAATATGACATCACAAACGTAAAACAGGTAGACGCTCTAAAGAGGAAACTTTATGTTGACAACAAGCACACTCACCCCCATGTTTTCCCATATTTCTTGGCACAATCGGTGTCAAATTTAAGGAATCCCTAGGGACAAGAATAATAATACACAGATTATAAATCCAACACCTTTCTTAAAACTTCAGTACACTTTTAACATGGTGGGAATATTTGTAGCATAATAAGAAATAATATCTAGAACTGGAGTCGCTACATGGTGCGTGTCAACACGTGTCAAACTGAATGTACACTATTATATATGGCTTCATATGTATATAGTGTCATTTTAATTTTAAGGTAATTCTTCTATTTATGTTCGTGACTGCAGTACTTGGCTTTATCATTTATGCTTTTTAACGATCGTGCAAACATACTTGTCAATGAACTTCTTACTGATTCTGATAATCAAACATTTGCTCAACAAAATCGATTTTTACTCCTAAGATATTAATAATTAAATTATACATGTTCCCACTTTGTTGGGTGTTTGTTGCTTATGTTTACTCACTTTTCTATACGCCAACATAGTGCCGAAGAAAGGGATTGGTTTGGGTCCAGGGATGCCCAGTTTCTTAAATATCCCATATGGCCAGCAGGCATACCTGTAAAAGAAAAACAAGAGACTTGTAACACACACACACACACACACACACACACACACACACACACACACACACACACACACACACACACACACACACACACACACACACACACACACACACACACACACACACACACAACACAGCAGAGAAACATTGTTATACACCTACACAAAGAGCAGTGTGATGAAAGCCACCAGGAGGGTCCACGTCTCCGCAGACGGAAGCGAAGGGAAGTCCATCTCCGTCTTCTCGTTCCTCTTTCTAAGGCAACACCAGCTCACGGACCCAAGCCTTTATCTCACACTGTTCCAGAGGAAGGCAAGTGTGTGAGAGTTGAACCAACGACATGCAGGCGGGCGGTGTCCCATGAATCATTGACAGAAAGAGACTATAGGGCATTTGGAACCATCAGCTTTTATTAGCTCCGTCATTTGTAACTCTGTCTCCCAATTATTATATTGATCGTTAAGACAGATAGAAGACACGCAAACTTCCTGAAAACAGCTTCAAGTCTTTCTTTAGTTTATTCATTGTTTTCTGTTTTCCTAACCCTGTTCTGTTGTGGAGTTGACTTTACTTTAATTGTTATACTATGTGCTTAATCTGGTGTGTAGCTTGGATTTGAAACGGATGTATTATTTTTTGTTAGCTTTAAATCTTTTAATTTACTTAATTACTATTTGTGATTCGAATGTTTCAGGAAAGCAAGTCATTTTAATTTCCTTCTGACTAAACCTGGTTCAACCTCTACTTCCTGGTTTAAATGGACAAAATAGAAACACAACCCATAAAACACACTTGTTCTTAAATGTATGGTTTATGATTGTCAAATCAGATTTTATTCCTCATTTATGAATCTGTGGGCCATAATAAAGGACATGTCTGAGCGTATTCCCTGCGGTAACTCTGTGAGCAGGAGACAGGAAGTGGATGGAGCTGTTATGCAACACAGTGAAAGTTGCCCCTCCTTCTTGACATGCAGGGAGAGTTCAGCAACAAACCAAAGCCACACCACCTCGCCGAGCACCAGAGAGTCATGGGCTTCCTTCCTCTCTTCTCTTGGGAGACATGGATCCTTCTGATCACGTTCATCTGCATATTTGGAATGTAAGGTTGATTTTTATCAGAGTAAATCATTAAAATTATCAAGTTAAAAGTCAAATTCCTTTTAAACACACGATGTAATGCTTTTCTGTTCTGCACAGATACGGCAGCTGGACTCATGGAACATTTGAGAAGTTGGGGATCCCCGGGCCCAAGCCGGTCATGTACTTTGGCACTGTTGGCAAGCACAACAAAGTACGTCAATATTTACAATTCTTGCATTTAAATGAGTGAATGATTAGTGATGGATGTGTATTCTGTGACACCAGGTTTACTACTTAGATGACCACGAGTGTGCTCGGAAGTATGGCAAGGTCTGGGGGTGAGTGTAAATAAAAGAACTGACATGTTATATTATGTAATAACAATCATGTAAATCAGCTGTTGGACAATGTAAATGTGTGTTTGTGTACACGTCCAGAATGTACGAGCTCCGGAGGCCGATGCTGGCCGTGATGGAGCCCGACATGCTGAAAACCATCCTGGTGAAGGAGTGCTTCACTTACTTTACCAACCGGAGGGTGAGGAGAACACACACACACACACACACACACACACTATCCCTTTAAAACTAGCTGGGACGAAGCGATAGATAACATATTAGATAAACATTTAAAATGCTATTTGAAGTTTGGCCTCCGGATGAATAACAGCAGGTTATCTGATAACATGCAAAGCTAGAGACGTGAACTCGGGGAGCACGTTATCAACAGTCCAGCAGAGTAACGGTGCTATGACATTTGAATATGGGAAATCCTCGTTATTTAAATTATTTTTTCCTCATTTACTCAATGAGGTCGGTGTTATTATCTTAATACTGTCTTACTTCTGCATTCCTACTTTTTTAATATATTTTTTATTTATTTATATTTTTATTATTATTTATTTATTCTTTTAAATTTTAAACTTTTTTTTTATTATTGGCTTGTTTTAATGTGTTTTTTTCCTCCAATGCTTTTAATGTTTTATGTGAAGCACTTTGAATTGCCCTGTTGTTGAAAGGTGCTATACAAATAAAATTGCTCCGTTTACATTTATTGAAATTGAAATTCTTAAAAATGGGCAAAAGTATACCTTTTATTATTTCAGAACTAGAATAACCGCCTCGTGTATTAGAATTACTAAACCTCCTCATCTGCAAGCATCAACAAGCTGCAGGTGCAAACCCCTTGTCCAGGGAGCTACCATTCAGAGTTGTTCCACAAATATATACTATTGTTAAACCCAGAAATGCTTGTGTACTGACCCAGTGTCTCTGTTAGAACCTCCGTCTGAACGGGGATTTCTACGACGCTGTGTCCATCGCTGAGGACGATCAGTGGAGGCGGATCCGTAACATCCTCACTCCCTCCTTCACCTCGGGTCGTCTAAAAGAGGTAAAGTTATATATATATATATATATATATATATATATGTACAGTATATGTTCATCTTCACCCTAACGTACGGTTTCCTTTGTCTCAGATGTTTGGCATCATGAAACATCATTCCAGCAAACTGATGGCCAGCCTGCAGGCACACAACGATGAAGTCATTACTGTAAAGAAGTGAGTGATGCCGAATGTGCATGTGGACTAAATATGTATAATAAACATTATTCTTTGTTTTTTTGCACCCTCACAGGACCTGCAGCAACCTTTATGAAACACATAAGAAAGTACAGTTTAAAAATAAACACATGTCCTTAAAGGTTGAGTATTCTGAGCCAGTCCAATCATCTCATCCTCACTATTAGCGTTTTATTTATTTCATATAAACAATACTATTTGAAGCACTAGACACATGATGGATGGAAGTTAAATTGATTGGTAATCGGTGTGTATCGCAGCTTCTTCGGGGCCTACAGCATAGACGTGATAATGAGCTGTGCGTTCAGTGTGGATATGGACTTGATCAACAACCCGTCTCATCCCCTCATCGGCCACGCCTCCAAGCTGTTCAGGGTCCCCATACGTCTTTTTTTACTCCAAGGTACATCAATGCTCTCCTGTGACACCTTTCTGTCCTCTGTATCCATGGAAACGGAATTGTTTTCCTTCCCAGGGTTTTTCCCGATCCTCCTTCCTCTCTTGGAGCTGCTGGGTTTCTCCCTGTTCTCTAACTCGGCTGTGGCTTACTTCCACTCGGTCCTGGAGACGGTCAGCGCCAAACGCCCCGGGAGCTCCCACCAGGTCTGGACCCAACACAGGGGTGACTACGGCGGGAGGGGTGGATTTAATCTGCTATCGCTTTGCATCTCATGGATTTAATCTGCTATCGCTTTGCATCTCATGGATTTAATCTGCTATCGCTTTTTCATCATTCATTCATGTCATGAGAATTCATCACTGGAATATATATATATATATATATATATATATATATATGGGGTGTGAATCTTTGGCTTCACAGCGATTCCATTAACGATTAGGTAGTTGGCGAGTGAGACTATCTGTATTCTTCTGAAAGGTGAACAAATAACCAGACCACAGATTTACTTATTAAACATAATTAGTCTATAAAAAGTAGTCCTGCATAATATTTTATGCTGAATACAAAAATGTAATTAATTTTTCAATCGGCTACATGCTTGTCATGGAAACATACGGTTTTCATTTTAAGAAATGTACAATGGGTAGGATTTTCCTTTAAAAAAACAAACTAAAAAAACAATGAGTAGTTTTTCTGAGCATCAATCTCCAATAAAACGTAGTAACCAGGTGCCAGACCGTAAACATGCATCCAAGAGGAAGCTAAGAACATGCGAGAGGCCGTAACCCGTCGTTGAACTGAAATTATTTTTAATCTACATGCTACACGTCCTGCAGGTCATTTTAGACGTTAAATTAACTGCTGCTGGAGAGAGTGTCAAACTGTATTTCCTTGTGTTCTACAATGACAATTAAACTCCTTGAACCTTGAACCTTGAACCTTGAACTATCACATCACATGATCTTCAACGCCGGATACATTTCCAAACACCAAGGTTAACTACTTTGAACTTTGAACCTCCACTTGTAAGCTGACGGATAAAAACTCCTTACGGTGCTCAGAATAAAAAGGATAATTGAACATTCACGTTGCCATGGCGACGGGACAGCCTCGCCGATAGTGAGCTAGCTCAAGATCAGGCATTAAATCAACCTTATTGTGGGATTGTTTTGTAAAGTTTTAAAAAAGGTAAAACTTTATTAAGATGACTTTTGTTGACTAATCCAGTTAATTCCACCATCATGCCTTTACAACGTAAAAACAAATCTCTGTACTCACAAACACACATGACGGGAGGACTCACGCCAGGTATCTGACCTGTTTTCAGAATGTGAGGGACATCCTTCAACATATGATCAACTCCCAGAGAGCCAGCGAGCCCACTAAAGAAAAGCAGAATGAAGGTAACGAAGCAAGAAGGACGCAGAACGTCAAAGTGCACTCGGATCTATTCACACGCCTCCATCCCCGGCAGGTCTCACCGATCACGAGATCCTCTCTCAGGCTACGATTTTCGTGGTCGCTGGCTACGAGACGAGCGGCACCACTCTCATGTTCTTGGCCTACACCTTGGCACAAAATCCTGAAGTCATGAAACGCCTCCAAGAGGAGATCGACTCCACTTTCCCTAATCGGGTAGATCAGAACCTTCCGGTCCCGGAGTCACTCTCTGCATCTTATATCATTAATGGATCTAAAGTTTCCCCTCATCTGAATCGTGTTAATCTAATGTGTAACTCTGCAGGGTGCTGTCCAATATGAGGATCTGATGCAGATGGAGTACCTCGACAGCGTCGTCAGTGAGTGTCTGAGGTAACGAGCATCTTCTTGACCTTTTACTTTCCTGTGTTAGCATGCTAATTAGCTCTAAAAACAAGGAATAGCTGGGGTTGATGGGATGCCATTAGTTTAGCAGGCATTTAAGACAGATCTAGAAGAAGGGATGACAGTTCATCCTCAGGAGGACATGAATCTCCAAACCAAACAACAGTTCCCCTTTTAAAATGTTAACCAGCCAAACGATAGCACAAACACACACCAGCATGCTGTTTTCCAACAGGCTCTACCCTCCGGCTGCTCGTCTGGAGCGAGTCGCCAAAGAAACTGTCAGGATCGGTGGAATCACGATCCCAAAGGACATGGTGGTCATGGTTCCCATCTACGCTCTGCACCACGACCCCGAGCTGTGGGCCGACGCCGAGGAGTTCAACCCGGACCGGTACACTGTGTGTGTGTGTGTGTGTGTGTGTGTGTGTGTGTGTGTGTGTAAAAATGTGTACCCCCCCCCCCCAAAAAAAACAGAGATCCACAGTAAAGTACTACTTCACAGTATAATACTGTGTATTCATCAAAATATAAAGCAACCAAAGCGTCACTGTGTACTATGGCAGTCCCAATAACCGATAATGTGCATATACAAGTTTTACTTTACAGTACAAAGCAGTACTGCATTTTGTTTTTTAATCAATGGTTGCAT
Organism: Eutrigla gurnardus; assembly: GCF_963514095.1. Lineage (NCBI taxonomy): Eukaryota > Metazoa > Chordata > Actinopteri > Perciformes > Triglidae > Eutrigla > Eutrigla gurnardus. The sequence goes on along the minus strand of NC_139917.1, from coordinate 28,321,965 downwards.
TTTTACTGTGAATTTCTTAAAGTTTCTTACAGTGTAAGTTGTAATAACTCACCAATGAAGCAACATTGTAGGTCTCCCAAACAGCGCTGAATGTTTCATGATGACTCTTCATATTTATATGTATTTATTATCAGTTGTGTCTTGTATATATTTTCTTCCTGTTGTTCTCCAGGTTTAGCAGGCAGAACAAGCAGAGCATCAACCCGTACACCTACCTTCCCTTTGGGCTCGGGCCGAGGAACTGCTTGGGGATGCGGTTCGCTCTGGTGATGGTTAAACTGGCCTTGGTGGAAGTTCTGCAGAAGTACAGCTTCTCCGTCTGCGGGGAGACAGAGGTGGTTACAGTGAAGTAACACGTAGACATGGTTGACATTATTCCTTTTACCTAATAAGAGTTGCATTATGAGCACAAGAGTCTGACTTACCTGATTTATCCATCCACAGATCCCTTTGATGATGGACCCCCAAGGCCTCACTGGACCCCTCAAACCCATCAAACTAAAGCTGGTGACGCGTTCAGTCACCTCAGGAATCGTGGAGGAGTCCAACTAGGACCTAGAGCTTTTATGTGATTTTACATTTTGTTCTCATCCATATCCACCTTCACAGAATAACAGAGGTTATTATAAACACGAGTTAAAAAGGAAAAAGGATAAGAAAGCTCATCAAAGTGTGATGTAATGTATCATAAATTATCTCTATACTCGTGAAATCATGTCATCCATGCAGTGACTCAGTTGTACGAGGCTGTACTTTCCAATATAATATAATAATAATATAATAATGTACAAGGGGCTGATTGTCCTACAGAGGATATCAACCTCTGAGGAACAATCAGCCCCTTGTACACTGAAAATATGTAAACTGTCGTTCTACTCATGAATAAAGTTATGTCTCAATAACGGTTTATATTATATCACCATATTAAATAACAAAGCTCTTTGACATTAAGAAGGTTTCTTTTCCTAGATCCTGAACAAAGACTAGAGTTCACGTATGTATTTTTTAGTAACTGAAATTTTAATGTATGTCCCCGTTGTAAACAGTCTTAGTGGATGAACAGTTAACACACCGTTTGTTCCCACAGATTATACACCATCATACATGAATCTGTAGACAGCAGCACAACCGATACCATATATGGACACAGTGTCATCTTTCAGGTAGAGTCAAGGTATTCACACTTCGCTCGTCCATCCACAATTAGATATATATAAAAAAAGATCTGTTTTAGAGATCATTTCGGTGTGTTTGGGGGCGAGTCACTGAGAGCAGGGGTCAAAGGGTCAAAGAACATAAAATGAGGCACGGAAGTCTCTTTCCCAGTTCTTATCTCTTTGTTCCTTCCTCCTACTGTCTTCCTTCCTCTGTCCTTTTCTTCCTCTCTCCTCTTTCTCCTTGGACGGCGGTTTAACTGCATCGCGATCTCTGGCTTGGAAGTGAGTGACTTTGGCTCTTTTCATGTGTCCAAAGCCCAGGCCTTGCTGGTCTCTCTTCAGCACGGTCGGCACTGGTCGTTGAGTCCCGTCTCCTTCTGGTCCCAGTCCTGTCCCCGGTTCCCAGCCACAACGTACCATCATCTTGTAGCTGTTGCTGGAGGGGGGCAGGCAGTAAAAGGGGGTGGGCGGAGCACGCCGCAGACTGAACTGATGGAGGGTGGAGGACTCGTGTGATGACAGGCTGCTGCTGTACGTGCTACCACACACACCGCACCACTGAGGCTGGGGGGAGCTGGGGACAACCAGAAGAGACAACGCCGTTGAGAGGAGAAACATAAAGGAACATTTACAATTCTTGAGTGTGTCTTAAAACAATAGTACGGTGTCCATATAAAAGGTCCCGTTCATACTGGCCCTCAAGAGATCCCTTGATCTGTCTGAGCATCAGATTAACTTACATTTTATTTATAATTTTTGGATATAAAATGGCAGACTCTTGAGTCGGCTGTTGATGCACACTATTCTGTATAGATGAGTGTGCTCACCTGCTATCAGGTCGTGTGTCTCTCTGTGTATTTCTCCCGTAGCCGTCCAACTCCTCCAACACATCATTGTGTCCCGCTGGGGAGAAAACCAAACACATATGGATGATTACACACAAACAGAGACATGTAGTTTCTATTAGAGGTGCATGGTCGTACCTTCCAGCGCCAGGTCTTTGGCATCCCGGCCCTGCGTATCAACCACTCCGACCCAGGCTGCTCCGTGCTGCAGCAACAACCTCACCGCGGCTCTTTGTCCTGACCAGCATGCACACATCATGGCTGTCCAGAAGTACGTATCCTAGCAGGGGGGGAAGAAACCATCAGGACTTATACAAACGCCTTCAAAAACCAGAACCACATGAGCAGAAAGTGCCATACCTGGGAGTTGATGTCGACCCCCTTTGAGAGCAGGTCTTTGAGGCCGGAGATGTCCCCTGCATGGGCACACCGCAGCAACCTGAGCCCCAGGAGCTCCATGGTCCTCTCCGAGGTGATGATCTCTCTGCTTGGGTTCCTCTCACGTTCACCATGAGTCCCACTTTGCCCGACAGCATCTGTCGGAGTCGGACCCCGCCGGACCCTCCTCCTCAATCTCCCACTGCTCCTCTGTTTATTCCGGTGCTCTTTCTGGCTCCTCCTGGACGCATGTCCTTCACCACCCTGCGTTAGATGTTCGTAGAACTGCCGGACCTCTAACCCACTAAGTGGACAGTTCGTTGTAGAGCCGGGTTGTTCGGTTGTTTCGATGCTGAACAGATCCTGCCCGCTGGCAGGAGTGAAGCCCCGGGCGGCCATGAGGAGAGTAGCTTCAGCCGGTGGAAGGTTTAACCGGTAAACGTTACGAGATAAACATTAATCTGAATGCGAGACTCGTAATCCACAGTAGGAAAGCAGCAATGCTAAAGCCACGACAGCATCCTGTCAGACTGAACCGTGTTGAGTCAGGTCTACAGTAGACTATGTAGCTTGTGAGCTAGCAAGCTACCGTAGCTAGGCTGCTTATTTGTAGTTATCTAGCTAATTCACTGTAAAATCAACCAAATACACTTTACATTGCGTCATGTATCCGAACACAATACCGGTTCATAACAGCCTCTGTAGCCGTTATAGCAGCATAGCTTACCTTAGCTAGTGTAACAGATAGGAAAACACTAGCAGAGCGGAAGCCGTTATCAAACGTTAGCCTAGCTTAACATGCTAACCTCGCTAAATCTAGATACAATACTTAATTTGGTAATATGTCCCAACGTGACGTCGCTTCCAAAACATTGTCCAGATCATGACGTAAACCCCAATGAGATCTGGGAAGACGAACGGACCCTTTACTAAAAGAGACGGTTCAAGCTAACGCTAGTTAGCTAGCTCTGACTTCCTTGGATTGTAAACAACGTCGTACGTCACGTAACCTGGACGACTCACGGAGAATACTGCCACCTGCTGGACTGGATGATGCCTTTTTTCTGATGGCCCTCACACATCGCTGATAATCCACGGTGTGCAGGAATTGTAATTTAGGTAAAATTGTTTAAAATATGCTAAAGTGACGAGAGTTTAACGTTATACATAATAAACAATACCCATACACTGTCTGTCTATTAATAAAACATATATAACTTTTTTTATTTTGGAGACCCATTTAAAAAAATCATAAACCATCCCAATCCAATCCACAATAGTCCTTATCTGTAAATTGATAAAACAGCAAATGTGTATATAAATATAAACGTTCCTAACCATTCGATTCCATGTCTGCATTACCTTATCTTGAATCAGTAAACCCGTCATTTCATCAATGAGAGGAAATAATTGCATTTGGGTAAACAGGCTCTTGTTTTTTTCCCTGTCTCATCAGTTAAACAAACAGTATGTACACTACCCGTTCATATTAGATTTAATGTTATAAGTGGGCTGCAATTATCAGAACAATATGGACATTCAGGCTCCCTCGTGTGGCTCAAAGGTGAACTGCAGATATCAAATTAAATGGAAGAAATTCTGCAACTAGATTCTCAATGTGGCTTTAGAATTAGACACCATGTCTAAGACACATTATTAATTATGTTTCACGTAAAAACAGTAAGAAAATTATTATAGATATCATTATTTTATGAAGTGTTTGTATTGTTCTGTGAACAGAAGCAGTATACCAGTTCATAAAGCTCCTCACATGTGCTAGCAGGGGGAATAATACATTTTATTTTTATGACACTTGTCTTAACAGTTACAAAAACGCTTGGTTACAGAGAAACAGAAATATTTCAAAACCGCTTTGAGTATGACAGCAGATACTGAAGTACTGTGATCTCTGAAAACCCTTTAGTGTCATTTAAGCGGCCGTGGTTTTATTCTGGTTCGTAACCTCAGATTTGGGCAAAGTCCAGGACCCGTTGGCATGCTCACTTAGTGTGTTTGCTGGTGCGACAGGATGAGAAGATGCTGTTTGGAGGGGGACGAGCTACACGGACCGAACCATCACGCACAGCTTTTGTATTAAGTGGCAATGCAGTGAAATGGAAGAGTCCAGGTATGAAGCTCGCAGGGTAAACGGCAAAAATGAAGTTTTTTTTTAATGCACAAAGAAATCAGTGGTTTTGCATGTTTTAGCCCACTATCCATTAAGTTAAAAGCATTCACAAACTGTTTCCAGAAGATCACACTCAGCAAGCACCAAGTCATAAAAGATGGAATAGTTTGCTGCACTTTTGGTTTGCTGTTCGACAGACTGTGAAGTCTTCCATATCAGACGGCCTCTAAAAGCACAATCCTCATCCAAATGGAAATGTAATGGTTAGGGGTTTTTCTACATTTGCAACAAAAAAGCAGTAAAACAAGAAACACGGAGAATGATCATTTTCCACCAGTAACACATTTAAAACATTTACACAGTGACCACAAACATGGACACCAACTCCAACACTTTGTTTTCTCAGACTGATCTCATGAAATATGTATGACACGCCAACTCGTATGCCATTACGGCGTGTTATCACTACGCCGAACCCTAACAGTGAGCTGTTGAATGAGCATTTTTAGGCCGTACTTTGTGGTGGCGTTTTTAATTTTATTTATATTCCTCTTTAATTCAATAAAAAAACACACATAACCTCAGCAATGATGGGTTTAGTGTTCATGGCCGCCGAACGTTGGGTTCACACCGGATGTCGAAGCCCGGCTGTTCACACCGGAAACACTTTTCTCTGTTTTCTAACCGAGCTCGTCTCCGTCTGTTCCTCACGCTCACGATGCAACAATCACAAATATAGAGGATGGATTTAAAAATGTGCTCCTGTGGGAGGAGAATCTGTTTAACTCTGGGAGAACAGCGGGGTGGTATGTATTATTCATGTATATAAATGCATATATTTATATACATGAATTATATCATCTACCGTTTATTATCGTGTGTTTTCTTGCCAGATTCACCAGATGCTAAGGCTTCCGCATCCAACGTGAACCCAGCGTAAATCCCCCCTACGTTAGCGTCTTATGTTTCAAATAATGCGACAGCAATCTGAGCTGGAGGGGACTCCCTCTGCTAACAAACCCTCTCCAAACATGCAAAACCACGATGATGAGGACGAGCCACGGAGGAGCTGCAGCGTCGGACTAGTGGTATTTACTGATGTGTCTGTTCCGGTCGCCCGTCTGTGTAAACGTCTGTCCACAGTGGGGGCAGGAGTACGGCCGCTCCCCCGTGTGGATCCTCATGTGAACGTTCAGTTTGTCTTTGCTGATGAAGCGTTTGTTGCAGCAGGTGCACGCGTACGGCTTGTCCCCCGTGTGGTAGCGCTGGTGCATCTTCAGCTCCGTCATGCGGCCGTAAGTCCTGCCGCACTCGGGGCACTCGTAGCTGGGACGCACCTCCATGTGCTGCCGGCCGTGCAGCCGCAGGCCGCTGGACGACCGGAAGCTCTTGCTGCACTGCTGACACCGGAACGGCTTCTCGCCCGTGTGGATGTGGACGTGCAGCTTGAGGCTGGCGGCCGACGGGAAGCCGTTGCCGCAGATGGAGCAGAGGTGGGGTCTCTCCCCCGAGTGGATGCTCAGGTGCTTCTCCATCTTGTTCTTGTTGAGGAACGTCCGGCCGCAGACGGGGCAGTTCATCGGCTGCTCCCCCTCGTGCGAGCTCATATGGTCGGTGAGCTCGACCAGCGCGGAGAAGGCGGAGTCGCACCGCGTGCACGAGTACGGCCTCTCCCGCTTGAACTTCCTGTGTTTGAGGCGGTGCTGCTCCAGATCCTCCTTCTCCTCGAAGGTCTCGATGCAGCAGGTGCACTGGTACGGCCGCTCGTCCGTGTGCGTCCGCAGGTGATACTTCAGAGCGGTCAGCTGCAGGAAGACGCTGTCGCAGTGCGGACACCGGGACTCCCGGCGGTCGTGGACCATCATGTGCCTCTTGTAGTGCGACAGCTTGATGAAGCGCTTGCGACACAGCGAGCAGTAGTACTGCTCGTCGTGGTGGCCTTGCTCGTGCTTCTTCAGCGCGTACTCCACCTTGAACTTCTTCCCGCAGGTGTCGCAGGCGTAGGACTTCTCGTGGACCCCCATGTGCGTCTCCAGCTCCTCCGGGCTGCCGAAGGTCTCGTTGCATTTGGGACACGTCCCGTTGTTCTCCTTCACGTGGATCTCCAGGTGCTTGTTGAGGTCCTCCGGGAAGGCGAAGTTCTTCTGACAGTCGGGGCACGTGTAAACCTCGCCGTTGGAGGCTTTGCGATGGGTCACGATGTGCCTCTTCAGATGGTACATCCGACCGAACACTTTGCCGCAGTCGCCGCAGGTGAGGCTGCGAGGGCTGGACTTCACCTTCTTGTGCAGCTTGAGGTGCGTGGCGAGCGCGGCCTTCTCCTTGAACTGTTTGTCGCACGCCAGACACGTCAGCCCTTCGACCGCGTGAGTCTTCTTGTGCGCCTTCAGTTCCAGCCAGCTCCCCAAGCTCTTCCCGCATTTCTCGCAGATGTACTGGCCGAGGCCGTGCTGCTTCCTCAGGTGGCGGGTCATGTGGTACGACTGGCTGAAGGTGAGCGCGCAGACGGGGCAGGTGAACGGTTTCTCCTTCGTGTGCGTCCTCATGTGTCTGGCGAGCTTGTTCGGCCCTCTGAAGCGCCGGCCGACACAGATGGGACAGAAGTGGCCTTTTGTTTTAGTCTTTGACGCCACTTTTTCTTTCCGACTGCCTCCGTCTTTAGCTTCAGCCGTCTCTTCCGTCTTAACGTTAACTTTGGATTCTTTACCCTGAGGAGCTCCGTCTGCATCGTCCTCAGCAACACTATCACTGCCGTCGCCGCTCTCGGGATCGTCCTTGTTACACGGTTGGATTGTTTCTTGGGTTTTCACCTCATCGCTCCGTCGAGGGCTCGGCCCCTCCGTCTGGGCCGACGGGTCGTTGCTGGTGAACTTTTCATGACAGTCGTAACAGGAAAGAACGGGCGCCGCGTGCGTCTTCTTGTGACTCTGCAGCGCCGCAGAGCTCTCCGAACTTTTCCCACAGGTGGGGCAGACGTACTGGCCGGCGCCGTGCTGGTTCCTCATGTGCCGGGTCATGTGGTACGGCTGGCTGAAGCTCAGATCGCAGACCGGGCAGCCGAACGGTTTCTCCTTCGTGTGAGTCCTCATGTGTCTGGCGAGCTTGTTCGTGTCTCTGAAGCGCTTGTTGTTACAGATGGGACAGTAGGGGCCTTTTAGTTTGGACGGGTAAAAGTCCTCATCATCATCATCATCATCACAGCCTTCCTCTTCCACGCTCTGTGATGACGACAACGCTCCGTTATCTTTATCAGCTGCTTTCTCGCCGGTCTCATCGGCACGCTTAGACAAACCTTCACCGTTCTCACTGTGATACAGCTCGTCTTTGCTGTAATAGTAATTATCTTTGTATCGAGAGGATCTCGTCGTGGTTTGAGTCAAGAGAGGCGTGGTTTGGATCTTCGGCTTTCCCTCGCCGCGCCGAGGCCGCCCTCTCCTGCGCTTCGTTGGAGCCGGAGGGTCCGGATCGTCTCCGATGTCCACGCTGACCTCGTGGAAACCAAAACGTTCGGCTTCATTCAAAGCGAATTCTACCTCTTTGCCGATGAGCAGCGCCTTGTCCAAGGTCAGAGTGTCCCGCTCCGACAGCAGCCTCTCTTTGAGCTGTGGGCAGTTTGTCCTCTCCACGAGCTGGTCCAGGATCAGCTCGTCTTGTGAGTCCCCGTAGTGGCAAGGCCTCAGGAGCTCTTTTAAGGAAGAAACAAACAGATCCACGGACTCTCCGGACATCTGAGCCCTCTGATGGAACTGGAGGCGGTACATTTGAGAGATGTTGTCAGAGCAGAAGTAGACCGTCAGCGCGGCGATGGCGGTGGCGTACGTGGTCTCACCCTGGATCAGCGTTGTGAAGATCCGCTGGCCCTCCAGGCCGAGGCAGTTCTGCAGGAGGACACACCTGCTGGAGTCCACGAGCTTGTTTTCGCCGAGCGCCTCGATGTAGTGTTCGAAAGCCCGGAGCCACTTGTGCCAGAGCATCGTGGGTTTACCGGGGGCCGGCAAGAAGGGCGGCGGCGGCGACAGGATTATCAGCAGCGGCTCCGGCAGCGGCTCCAAGGAGAAGTCCTGTTTGATCACCTCCTCATCGATCTCCACCGTCTCTTCACCCATCGTTGGGGTTTGCGTGTTTTCACTGATATTCTCACTGATTAAAGTTGTGGCCCCACGTCGGTCCGTGTTCAAGCTCCGGATGTTTCATCTCACTCAGGTCAGTCTGGGAAACCTGTGAAAGGAAACAGGTTTTAGCTGATTTCGGGGCCGTGATGTTTCGCTGTATTATGTTACGGAAGAGGTTAGAAATGTACGTTTGAAATTGTGAAATTATCTCTTTATTGTAAAGCAGTGACATAAAGGTTTCTGTTATCATTAAAACAGTGGATGAAAATCTGGCTGCGTATATTTTCTTCAGTACGGTTTAATTTGCATCATCCAAACCTGGGAACCTATGTGTGTGTGTGTGTGTCATTAGGACCCCCTGCTGTGTAAAGTGAGAGGGATGGGGTTTGGGGGGATCTAGTCGAGGATTACAGATGTTACTTGTTTCACAACGAGTCAGTGTGTTTCTTTCTGGCCCTTCCAACCTCAGAAACACCACATTAAGCTGTAATAACTCAGTGTAGTGTCTCTACAAGCTACAGCTAAGGGTTGCTGCTGCTGTTTTTAAACGTCGTCCATCACAAAGTAAACCGTGTATCTTGCCCGGTGGTGCCGGGTCTCTGTACATGGGGGTCCGGGTCTCTGTACATGGGGGTCCGGGTCTCTGTATATGGGGGTCCGGGTGAAGCAGCAATGGACGGAGGAGGAGACGAAAACTCACCACACCAAACTGGGTCACAAGTCACGACGCGCGGAGCGACGGTCGGCGGCGTCACGGCTGCTTCTTCGGCGGAGCGACGCGCTGAGAAACCGGCCGTTGGTGTCGGAGGACGCGGCTCATTCAGTCGTTACCGTCCCGACATTCAACCAGCATCGACGAGACAACCGTAAACTGGAGAAAAACACATCCGCCATGCTGAGATCTTCCTTCTGACACCGCGAAAGTTCCTCCGGGGTCTGGTTCAGCGCTACCACAGCGTCCCCCTCTGGCCGGGAGGCGCACTGCACATTACAGCACAGGACGTGTATTCAATGGTGGGAAAAGTTACCACAATATAAATTATGTAAGTAAACACCAAAATTGGACTTAAGTGACAACACAAAATAATTAACAGCAACATTGACTAGAAATACATTTAAAAAAGTAAATATTATGCAGGTTATGCTTTGATTTTGTGCCTTTCAGTAAACAATACTTTCTATGAACTTCTTATGCTGCACTGTATTTTCTATTCCTTGACATTTTATTTATTCATATTTATTTTTTAAATTTTAAATTTAATTTTATTATTGTCTTGTTTTAATGGGTTTTATGTAAAACACTTTGAATTGCCCTGTTGTTGAAAGGTGCGATACAAATAAAATGGCCTTGCCTAAAAGTAACCATGGTGGCCCAAGCTATAACCTTGTGTCTGTTGGTATTAAATACTTCATTAATATATAGCCTAAGCAGCATTTAAATGTTGTAACTGGTCATTGTGGTGCTAATTTAATGACTTTAATCACATTTGGGAATGACATTTATGCTCATATTTTAAAAACAAAAACCTAATATATTTGCCTCTGAAATGTAGTCAAGGTATAAAGTACCATTACATTTAAATATTACTCTACTTAAAGTGGAGCTGAAATGAAAAATGCCTTTCCCTTAAGACCGTCCCTGGTCATAAACTACATTCATACAACAATATATCATGAAAAAAGTGCAAAATAATATGTTAAATACTCTATTACATGTACAATTGAGTAAAAGTTTCATCAGCAAAATGTATTTAAAGTATCAAAAGTACCAGACGTGGACAAAGCAGCAAAGTCTCTCAGTGGTTTTGTTTCGCTGCTGTACACAACCAACCTCCATTTAGCTCCACTGTTTTGGAATCTAAGAGACAAATAACACTCCATAACATGCACACCTCCTGCACTTTGTCTCTGCTGAAGGATCTCTTATATAATTGTTTAATAATTCAACTCCCTGCTGCCGTCATCATCCTCGATTGCACAACTTTATTCGGGGGAAAAGATCAAACACTGATGGATCCTAATTATTGACAACAGCTGATAAAGCGCTGGCCTTTTGCCGATCTAATAAAAGACCGATGGTCAGAGGTCCGGTGGGACACGTCGCTGAGACCACCGAGGCGGTTACATCTTTAATTCAGTTAACGTAGGCGAGTCTCCAGAAGAGACACGTTGGCTGTGTTTGGCACTAAAACACACCACGAAGACACACACCGTTAAACAATGACCATTTATTCACACACACTGTAATGGGAGTCAAAACAAGCATGACAGAGTGAGGAGGCTGCTGGCTGGGAGGGAGGAGAAACCCTTAAATTATACATGAGCCAAAAACTTACAGATGATTTCTGGTTGCACTTGGTACAAAGTGAATGCGTGTGTCGGCCTGGCCTCGAGGCCAGGGTCCAGAGAGCGGGTTCAAAGTTCAATCGCACTCCTTTAAAACATCCCCGGAATCTCGTCCCACATAAATTCACTGCAGCTTTTTTTTTAATGTTTTATTTTTTGAACGATTCTCGTTAAAACGCTCCACTGCTGTTTCACTATTTGCTTTGAATTACACAAACGCGGCTGAAACTACGTACAACAGCACACAAGTAAAAAGGCTCTCCCTGTACAAAATCCTTCTTAAAAACACAAACTCACATACAATGGCACACGTCGCTTAGCAGTGGACAACAGAGACGGATGGACAGGCTTCTAAGCTGAGAGGGCCATTTATACACGGCATGCTTGTTCACACACACGTGTCACGCTCAAACACACTCACGCTTGTATAAAAAATGAAACGTCAACGGAAGATGAAATGCGTGGGGTTTTGGCTCAGTGCAAGCATTATGGCTTGGGACGCTGTGGTATAAGGAGCGCAGTAGACGGTAAAAAAAACACGCTTTTCATGTGTTCCCTAAACATCAGACTCTCATTGAGAACGCCTTGAGATCTGAAGAACCCTCGCCCACGCTCCCTCGCCGTCCTTTATCACGCTCAAAAACTGTGATTATAGATTTTTTTTATCATTTAACCGGTCCGGCTCCCATCTGTGCCGCCTTGAAATGATTCACGGTAACCTTGAAGTTCCTCTCCCCCGGTGGGAGGGGCTGAAATGGCCAATCAGGGAGTGCATGCGTGTGTGTGTTTGTGCACTTTAGTGAAATCCCACGATGCACCAGTCCGAGGGTTGAACTCCCCTCAACGTCAACAGACTCGTGGCTCTCGATGGAGAGTCTCTGGGATCGGCATGGATGTCTGGTGGGGTGAAAGTGTGTGTGTGTGTGTGGAAACGAGAAACAGTAACTGTGTGTGTAAGCACAGTGACACGGAGGCGTAAAACACAGTGGGAGGGGCAACACACACACACACAGTCGTGGACACAGTGAGGATCTTTGTGAACGAGGAGGCGAGTGAGAAGTGTAGGTTTAGTTCTTTGGGGGCATGAAGGGCCAGTCCGTCCCACGTCTCCTCATCTCGTCTCCTCATCTCGCCCCCTCGTCTCCTCGGCTCTGTCTCCTTTAAGTCCTAACACACACTGGCGCCCCCTCCTTCATTCTTGTGTACGTGTGTGTGTATCGTTTTTGTGCAGGTTTTGGTCTCCAGAGTCAGACGAATGAGGAGAATCCCGTGACGGGGGTGCGTGACCCCGGCGGCGGCGGCGGCGGGTTGGTGTTGGGGTTGACGTGCGTGTGCGCCGGCTGCCCCGTGGGCGTGTAGGCGCCGCCCGTGCTGTGCTGGGTGACCACGGTCTGGTAGTAGGGCTCCGAGTCCGCCGTGGCGCACTCCTCGTAGCCGAACGACGTGCCGATGGGCTTGAGGCTTTTGGGCTGCCGCTTCCAGGAGTTGTAGTAGGTGGGGTCGCTCATGTAGTGGTTGACGAAGGAGTGTTTGGGCTGCTCGTCCTCGTAGTCGCTGTCTGTTAACTAAAGACACACACAGTAGATGTTAGGTTATAGGTGTTAACTAAAGACACACACACAGTAGATGTTAGGTTATAGGTGTTAACTAAAGACACACACAGTAGATGTTAGGTTATAGGTGTTAACTAAAGACACACACACAGTAGATGTTAGGTTATAGGTGTTAACTAAAGACACACACACAGTAGATGTTAGGTTATAGGTGTTAACTAAAGACACACACACACACAGTAGATGTTAGGTTATAGGTGTTAACTAAAGACACACACACAGTAGATGTTAGGTTATAGGTGTTAACTAAATACACACACAGTAGATGTTAGGTTATAGGTGTTAACTAAAGACACACACAGTAGATGTTAGGTTATAGGTGTTAACTAAAGACACACACACAGTAGATGTTAGGTTATAGGTGTTAACTAAAGACACACACAGTAGATGTTAGGTTATAGGTGTTAACTAAAGACACACACACAGTAGATGTTAGGTTATAGGTGTTAACTAAAGACACACACACAGTAGATGTTAGGTTATAGGTGTTAACTAAAGACACACACACAGTAGATGTTAGGTTATAGGTGTTAACTAAATACACACACAGTAGATGTTAGGTTATAGGTGTTAACTAAAGACACACACAGTAGATGTTAGGTTATAGGTGTTAACTAAAGACACACACACAGTAGATGTTAGGTTATAGGTGTTAACTAAAGACACACACAGTAGATGTTAGGTTATAGGTGTTAACTAAAGACACACACACAGTAGATGTTAGGTTATAGGTGTTAACTAAAGACACACACACAGTAGATGTTAGGTTATAGGTGTTAACTAAAGACACACACACAGTAGATGTTAGGTTATAGGTGTTAACTAAAGACACACACACAGTAGATGTTAGGTTATAGGTGTTAACTAAATACACACACACAGTAGATGTTAGGTTATAGGTGTTAACTAAAGACACACACAGTAGATGTTAGGTTATAGGTGTTAACTAAAGACACACACACACACAGTAGATGTTAGGTTATAGGTGTTAACTAAAGACAGACACACAGTAGATGTTAGGTTATAGGTGTTAACTAAAGACAGACACACAGTAGATGTTAGGTTATAGGTGTTAACTAAAGACACACACACAGTAGATGTTAGGTTATAGGTGTTAACTAAAGACACACACACAGTAGATGTTAGGTTATAGGTGTTAACTAAAGACACACACACAGTAGATGTTAGGTTATAGGTGTTAACTAAATACACACACACAGTAGATGTTAGGTTATAGGTGTTAACTAAATACACACACAGTAGATGTTAGGTTATAGGTGTTAACTAAAGACACACACAGTAGATGTTAGGTTATAGGTGTTAACTAAAGACACACACACAGTAGATGTTAGGTTATAGGTGTTAACTAAAGACACACACACACACAGTAGATGTTAGGTTATAGGTGTTAACTAAATACACACACAGTAGATGTTAGGTTATAGGTGTTAACTAAAGACACACACACAGTAGATGTTAGGTTATAGGTGTTAACTAAAGACACACACACAGTAGATGTTAGGTTATAGGTGTTAACTAAAGACACACACAGTAGATGTTAGGTTATAGGTGTTAACTAAAGACACACACAGTAGATGTTAGGTTATAGGTGTTAACTAAAGACACTAACACAGTAGATGTTAGGTTATAGGTGTTAACTAAAGACACACACACAGTAGATGTTAGGTTATAGGTGTTAACTAAAGACACACACACACACAGTAGATGTTAGGTTATAGGTGTTAACTAAAGACACACACACAGTAGATGTTAGGTTATAGGTGTTAACTAAAGACAGACACACAGTAGATGTTAGGTTATAGGTGTTAACTAAAGACACACACAGTAGATGTTAGGTTATAGGTGTTAACTAAAGACACACACACACACAGTAGATGTTAGGTTATAGGTGTTAACTAAAGACACACACACAGTAGATGTTAGGTTATAGGTGTTAACTAAAGACAGACACACAGTAGATGTTAGGTTATAGGTGTTAACTAAATACACACACAGTAGATGTTAGGTTATAGGTGTTAACTAAAGACACACACACAGTAGATGTTAGGTTATAGGTGTTAACTAAAGACACACACAGTAGATGTTAGGTTATAGGTGTTAACTAAAGACACACACACAGTAGATGTTAGGTTATAGGTGTTAACTAAAGACACACACACAGTAGATGTTAGGTTATAGGTGTTAACTAAAGACACACACAGTAGATGTTAGGTTATAGGTGTTAACTAAAGACACACACACAGTAGATGTTAGGTTATAGGTGTTAACTAAAGACACACACACAGTAGATGTTAGGTTATAGGTGTTAACTAAAGACACACACAGTAGATGTTAGGTTATAGGTGTTAACTAAAGACACACACACAGTAGATGTTAGGTTATAGGTGTTAACTAAAGACACACACACAGTAGATGTTAGGTTATAGGTGTTAACTAAAGACACACACACAGTAGATGTTAGGTTATAGGTGTTAACTAAAGACACACACACACAGTAGATGTTAGGTTATAGGTGTTAACTAAATACACACACACAGTAGATGTTAGGTTATAGGTGTTAACTAAAGACACACACAGTAGATGTTAGGTTATAGGTGTTAACTAAAGACACACACACACACAGTAGATGTTAGGTTATAGGTGTTAACTAAAGACAGACACACAGTAGATGTTAGGTTATAGGTGTTAACTAAAGACAGACACACAGTAGATGTTAGGTTATAGGTGTTAACTAAAGACACACACACAGTAGATGTTAGGTTATAGGTGTTAACTAAAGACACACACACAGTAGATGTTAGGTTATAGGTGTTAACTAAAGACACACACACACACAGTAGATGTTAGGTTATAGGTGTTAACTAAAGACAGACACACACACAGTAGATGTTAGGTTATAGGTGTTAACTAAAGACACACACACACACAGTAGATGTTAGGTTATAGGTGTTAACTAAAGACACACACACACACAGTAGATGTTAGGTTATAGGTGTTAACTAAAGACACACACACAGTAGATGTTAGGTTATAGGTGTTAACTAAAGACACACACACAGTAGATGTTAGGTTATAGGTGTTAACTAAAGACACACACACACACACACAGTAGATGTTAGGTTATAGGTGTTAACTAAAGACAGACACACACACACAGTAGATGTTAGGTTATAGGTGTTAACTAAAGACACACACACACACACACACACACAGTAGATGTTAGGTTATAGGTGTTAACTAAAGACACACACACACACAGTAGATGTTAGGTTATAGATGTTAACTAAAGACACACACACAGTAGATGTTAGGTTATAGGTGTTAACTAAAGACACACACACAGTAGATGTTAGGTTATAGGTGTTAACTAAAGACAGACACACACACAGTAGATGTTAGGTTATAGGTGTTAACTAAAGACACACACACAGTAGATGTTAGGTTATAGGTGTTAACTAAAGACACACACACAGTAGATGTTAGGTTATAGGTGTTAACTAAAGACACACACACACACAGTAGATGTTAGGTTATAGGTGTTAACTAAAGACACACACACAGTAGATGTTAGGTTATAGGTGTTAACTAAAGACAGACACACACACAGTAGATGTTAGGTTATAGGTGTTAACTAAAGACACACACACAGTAGATGTTAGGTTATAGGTGTTAACTAAAGACACACACACAGTAGATGTTAGGTTATAGGTGTTAACTAAAGACAGACACACAGTAGATGTTAGGTTATAGGTGTTAACTAAAGACAGACACACAGTAGATGTTAGGTTATAGGTGTTAACTAAAGACACACACACACACAGTAGATGTTAGGTTATAGGTGTTAACTAAAGACAGACACACACACAGTAGATGTTAGGTTATAGGTGTTAACTAAAGACACACACACACACACAGTAGATGTTAGGTTATAGGTGTTAACTAAAGACACACACACAGTAGATGTTAGGTTATAGGTGTTAACTAAAGACACACACACACACACAGTAGATGTTAGGTTATAGGTGTTAACTAAAGACACACACACAGTAGATGTTAGGTTATAGGTGTTAACTAAAGACACACACACAGTAGATGTTAGGTTATAGGTGTTAACTAAAGACACACACACACACACAGTAGATGTTAGGTTATAGGTGTTAACTAAAGACACACACACAGTAGATGTTAGGTTATAGGTGTTAACTAAAGACACACACACAGTAGATGTTAGGTTATAGGTGTTAACTAAAGACACACACACACACACAGTAGATGTTAGGTTATAGGTGTTAACTAAAGACACACACACAGTAGATGTTAGGTTATAGGTGTTAACTAAAGACACACACACAGTAGATGTTAGGTTATAGGTGTTAACTAAAGACACACACACACACACAGTAGATGTTAGGTTATAGGTGTTAACTAAAGACACACACACAGTAGATGTTAGGTTATAGGTGTTAACTAAAGACACACACACACACACAGTAGATGTTAGGTTATAGGTGTTAACTAAAGACACACACACACAGTAGATGTTAGGTTATAGGTGTTAACTAAAGACACACACACAGTAGATGTTAGGTTATAGGTGTTAACTAAAGACACACACACACACACACACAGTAGATGTTAGGTTATAGGTGTTAACTAAAGACACACACACACACACAGTAGATGTTAGGTTATAGGTGTTAACTAAAGACACACACACAGTAGATGTTAGGTTATAGGTGTTAACTAAAGACAGACACACACACAGTAGATGTTAGGTTATAGGTGTTAACTAAAGACACACACACAGTAGATGTTAGGTTATAGGTGTTAACTAAAGACACACACACAGTAGATGTTAGGTTATAGGTGTTAACTAAAGACACACACACAGTAGATGTTAGGTTATAGGTGTTAACTAAAGACACACACACAGTAGATGTTAGGTTATAGGTGTTAACTAAAGACACACACACACACACACACAGTAGATGTTAGGTTATAGGTGTTAACTAAAGACACACACACAGTAGATGTTAGGTTATAGGTGTTAACTAAAGACACACACACAGTAGATGTTAGGTTATAGGTGTTAACTAAAGACACACACAGTAGATGTTAGGTTATAGGTGTTAACTAAAGACACACACACAGTAGATGTTAGGTTATAGGTGTTAACTAAAGACACACACACACACAGTAGATGTTAGGTTATAGGTGTTAACTAAAGACAGACACACAGTAGATGTTAGGTTATAGGTGTTAACTAAAGACACACACACAGTAGATGTTAGGTTATAGGTGTTAACTAAAGACACACACACACACAGTAGATGTTAGGTTATAGGTGTTAACTAAAGACACACACACACACACACACAGTAGATGTTAGGTTATAGGTGTTAACTAAAGACACACACACAGTAGATGTTAGGTTATAGGTGTTAACTAAATACAGACACACACACAGTAGATGTTAGGTTATAGGTGTTAACTAAAGACAGACACACAGTAGATGTTAGGTTATAGGTGTTAACTAAAGACACACACACAGTAGATGTTAGGTTATAGGTGTTAACTAAAGACAGACACACAGTAGATGTTAGGTTATAGGTGTTAACTAAAGACACACACACACACAGTAGATGTTAGGTTATAGGTGTTAACTAAATACACACACACAGTAGATGTTAGGTTATAGGTGTTAACTAAATACAGACACACACACAGTAGATGTTAGGTTATAGGTGTTAACTAAAGACAGACACACACACAGTAGATGTTAGGTTATAGGTGTTAACTAAAGACACACACAGTAGATGTTAGGTTATAGGTGTTAACTAAAGACAGACACACAGTAGATGTTAGGTTATAGGTGTTAACTAAAGACAGACACACAGTAGATGTTAGGTTATAGGTGTTAACTAAAGACACACACACAGTAGATGTTAGGTTATAGGTGTTAACTAAAGACAGACACACACACAGTAGATGTTAGGTTATAGGTGTTAACTAAAGACACACACAGTAGATGTTAGGTTATAGGTGTTAACTAAAGACACACACACAGTAGATGTTAGGTTATAGGTGTTAACTAAAGACACACACACAGTAGATGTTAGGTTATAGGTGTTAACTAAAGACACACACACACACAGTAGATGTTATAGGTCATCAGCGAGAGACACGTCACTCACGCTATGTTGCTAATTAAGCAGCGTCCT
Organism: Eutrigla gurnardus; assembly: GCF_963514095.1. NCBI lineage: Eukaryota > Metazoa > Chordata > Actinopteri > Perciformes > Triglidae > Eutrigla > Eutrigla gurnardus. The sequence continues at coordinate 28,303,144 of NC_139917.1, read as the reverse complement.
GTCTGGGTTCATCACATCACCCAGAGGTGCTCGGTGAATTTAATTCAGCTGTATTCGCTGTGAATTGCAGGCCACACATCGGCTGGTTTACTACGGCGGTATGAACCCAAAATAAACCATTTTGTTGTGATGTAATAGCAATACCTGGATAAAAGAGATGCTGAAATAACGACATAATGACGACACTTGGTAAAAAGTCTGAAGTGTTGGTTTGTTCGGTCTGTCCTCAAGACGATAAGCAAATCACTTTTAAAACGCTTGTTTCCTGAACGCAGTTCGGTGCGATCGGAGGTCCGTCGAACGTATTCCCAGTTCATACTCCAAGAAGAAGATAAGATTATTGTATCTTTTGTGATACATTCTTTCCCATCAGCAACCCAGGAAGTCAGCATCGGGCCCGTCCTCAAAATACCGTAGATGACCATTTAGTAGCCCGGGCGTTTAATATGCTAAATCGACTTGGAGCCAAGGCGTTTATAAGAACCAGGCGCGTATTTGCAACAGGCTACAATTTATTTTTGCAATGAGCAGCACCAGACCATCATGCAAAGAACAAGGAGCTCACCATAGCACCACTGGAACAAAACTACTTTTTCCCCCCGACGCATCTTTATTGACATCAGACAATAAATACAAAGACAGTTTGTCTGTTACCGCGACACAGGGAGCTGATCAGAGCAGTGTTATGAATGATAACGGAAGGGGGGGTCGATCGCGGTAATTTCAACACTGTACATTAGCGCATTTATCTATATCCCTATATCCCTCAGTCTAGCGCGCCTGTGTTTGTGTGTCTGTGTGTGTGTGCGCGCGCCTGCATGCGAGAGAGAGAGAGAGAGCGAGAGGAGGGGCTGACTGACAGAAGAGGTGAGAGCCGGTGAAGTGCTGTTAAAAAAAACTTTTGTTTTCTGTGCAAGACTATGGTAAACACTTAATCGCCCGGGCGTTTAATTGAACCGGCGTTTATTATGCCAAATGAGGTCGGACCCCGGCGGCTATAAGAGCACAGGCGCGTATTTGCACGCGGGCGATTATTTGGTCATCTACGGTACAAAATTAGATTTTTTTCCGTTGGATTTTGGATTATTGCAGAAAATAAGTGAATGATGCGTAAGTGTTTTGTTCAGCGAGGCGATCTGAACATACGAACACCACGTTGCTGGTTTTAGAAGGTAGAAGTAAAAAAGCTAGAGTTATGCTACAACAGAAGTTCAGCCTCTTTAAAAGCCACTTTAAAGCTTGGATGCACGCTGTGAAGCCTGTGAATGTGAGCCAGAGAGAGAGATACCTCTGACTCAGAGACCTCCGTGGGTTTCTCAGTGAGCGTGGTGCTTTCAGTGAGCACGGCTCCGTTGTAGTTGTTACAGATGTCCTCGTCAGAGTAGTGGAGCCCACCTGGACTCGGCCTGGGAGGAGACCTGCACACACACACACAGTAACAATGAATAAGAGCGTGTGTGTGTGTGTGTGTGTGTGTGTGTGAGCGGGGACACACCTGGTCCCGTTCTTCTTCAGGAAGGAGTTCTTGGTGTTGAGCGTTCGGCTGTTGAGCTCCAGAGCGGTGAACCCTCCGTTGTCCAGGGTTACCGACTCCTCCGGCGTGGACGCGTGCTTCCCTGGAGGATGAAGGGAATCGGAGATGAATACACACATTCACTGCGTCACACGTCAGGCCTGAGAATAAGAAGCACGTGAAACTAGGATGCACAGGAACCATAACAATGGAACAATAAAGCATCACATTTTAAGATATGTTTGTTTGGATGGTTTAAGGTCATCTAAGGAAACACTCAACCTGCTGTTGCCCTCTGATATACATCTGGACCTGCTCTGTGTGAAAAGTGAGATATATAAAATGACATTGACTCCCATTGATTCTTCACTCTGTGTTTGTGTGCTCATCCTCCCGGCCCTCTCTCTCTGTTTCATCGCTGCCCAAAGGTTGGGCCAAAGAGTCCGTGGTAACTCAGATGTTGGCACATCTCACCAGCCCACACACACACACACACACACACACACACACACACACACACACACACACACACACACACACACACACACACACACACACACAGTGACTTCTGCACCCTCAACCAAAACATCACAGGAAGCCTGAGAGGAGAAGAATCTCGCATGAAAACATGAAGAACTTAAGCTTCAGAGGAGTGACCGGGCAACACATCAGACAAACTAACACTTTGTTTGTCATAGTGAGGAGGGAGTTTGATATGTGGGGGGGGGGGGGAGCGGGGGAGTCAGGGTGTCCTCCCCCACAACATTTTGCAATTAAGTAGATGCAATTTCCCACATTGTGGTGCATTCTACCATGTATTTAGAAGATGTCTCTTCTTTATCTAATGTCTCTTGTTCCAAGAAATGAACATGAGAATTAAATCGGCCTGTTATACTGACATTTTTTATAATGCCTTTGCAACAGTAGTGATACAACTGACTACAGAAACCAAACAAGCTTTTGCACAGTGTATATCATATAGTGGCATACACTCATGACAGCCTCAATATTAATCTGAGAGTGATTTTTCTTCGTTTTCTCTGTGTAACTTCAGAGGGAAGTCAGTGACCCGGCCGAGGGTCAGGCTGAGCCAATCAGATTGAACATAAAGTGGAGCAGTCCAAGTTAGGAGGGGCTGCATCTCCCCCCCTCTAGTTGACAGTATTGAACTGGCCCAGTCTGACTGCCGGGCCAGAGCTCCGGCGTTTAACACTGTCTGCCGGCCCGTCACCTGTTTTAACACGTCCATGATTCATGATTCTAACATCAACTTCCTTGGTGCTCGGATTCCTATTGCTGTGGGTAGAAAAGGGTGGGGGGGTCCATGACTGACCCTTCAGAGGTCAAATACAACAGAGGAGCCCAGATTTCAGTGTGAAAAACGTTCCTCGTGGCATCTCTCAATCGAGGAGTGAATCTGATCTGAACGGGGCTTTTGTTAAATCACCAGAAATAACAACTGTTTCATGCAAAGTTTGCATTTCATGACTAAAAAAAAGGCCAATCTTGCCAATCCAATCGCTGAATCCCGTCCTGAATATCACCACTTTGTCACCTTATCAAGCCTCACAGTAGATTGACACCATCAGAGCCACAGACCTGTGCCGCAGGTCTTGTACTTGCTGCTGTGTCCATGCAGCACCAGGGTGAAGACCAGGACCAGAATGAGGATGAGTCCCACCAGAGCCATGACCAGCAGGAACCACCACTCCTCATAGAAGGGACGCTCCGACAGCGCTGCGGGGAGACAGGGGGAGGGACGGCCGGGGGAGAGGGGGGAGGAACACAGATGAGGAAGACATCAACTTTCCTGGTGCTGTACATCAAATGGGTGGTTTCTTCCCCAACTACCTTCAAAGTCTGTAAATGATATTCATAGCAGACTTCTACTTTCAATTTTCATAAAACTCATGCTGCTGATTTGTCAAACAATTTGATGCAAAAACAGTGAAGATGATTGGAAGTCTCTGTTCCCTCGGATCCGTTTATTAGGGAAGAGAGAGGAAGCTGTATAAATGTGTGGATTAAAGACTTTTCTTTATTGCACAATAAACAGCCCCGTAGTTACACGTCTCTGCCTCTTGATGGCAGCAGACTCAAACACACGCCTCTCAGTAACTTCCTGCAGTGATTCCAGCTGGCTGGAAATCCAGTCAAACCCCAATTATACAAGTTGGATCACCCTGGATATGTTCATTAGCCCTTCTACACGACCGTGTGTGTGTGTGTGGGAGAGAGTCAGTGTGTGTGTGTGCTTACCAGCTAGAGCAGCAGAGGGCGTGCTCGGCTGTCCGTAACCATAGCGATTAACAGCGATGACTCTGAACTCGTAACTGATCCCCGACCTCAGGCGCTCCAGAGGCACCGACACAGATCTGCTGCTGGGAGGGAGGAGTCTGATGAAGGAATCCCACACTCCCTCATCTGCAGGGGGGAGACAGGGGGAGACGGGGGAGAGACAGGGGGAGAGACAGGGGGAGAGACAGGGGGGGAGACAGGGGGAGACGGGGGAGAGAGAGAGACAGGCGGAGAGAGAGAAAGACAGGGGAGAGAGAGACAGGGGGAGAGACAGAGAGAGAGAGACAGGGGGAGACAGAGAGAGAGACAGGGGGAGAGACAGAGACAGGGGAGAGAGAGACAGGGGGAGAGACAGAGAGAGAGACAGGGGGAGAGACAGAGACAGGGGAGAGAGAGACAGGGGGAGAGACAGAGAGACAGGGGGAGAGAGAGAGAGAGACAGGGGGAGAGACAGAGAGACAAGGGGAGAGAGAAAGAGACAGGGGGAGAGACAGACAGGGGAGAGAGAGACAGGCGGAGAGACAGAGACAGGGGAGAGAGAGACAGGGGGAGAGAGAGAGAGACAGGGGGAGAGAGAGAGAGACAGGGGGAGAGACAGAGAGACAAGGGGAGAGAGAAAGAGACGGGGGGAGAGAGAGACAGGCAGACAAAGAGAGCGAGCAGTTAATTTGATAATCATTTTCTTTCAAATGTCAGAATGTAATTACAGAAAATTATAAATTGTCAAATTCCATTTAAAATGATGATGATCACTATTATCACTATTAATAAAGGGGGAATTACCATTACTATGAGTGGTAAAACAGCCCGGGTCTACAGACCTCTTCTGGACCTCATGGTGATTTGCACGGCGGGTCTGAATGAATCTGGAGGACGGCGTGCTGAATGAGGCTCAGCCGAGCTCTTAACCTCCCTCTCAATCAATGAACTAATCGGTGCTCATGATGTAAAGGTGCACGTTAAGTGGCGGCTGACCTGCGTCGGCGTTTGAGCTCACCTGATGGACGGGCCTCGATCACGTATCCCGTGACGGACGCCGCGCCGGTGTCTCCCTCGGACCAGTGGACGGTGAGCGCAGAGGATGTCTTGGTGATGGACGTTTCCCCCGGCGACCCCGGGGAGCCTGCAGAGGTCACACCCATTACACATGATAACCTGACCTTTACCATAAGCACTGCTAGTTGGTCCGTCTATGGACGTAAATGTAAAAACACAAAAAAACACCAATGTATTTAAATATATGTATAAAGCGGTTCTGTCGGCACAAGTACAAAATTTTCCACCCCGTGTGTGTTATTACCAAGACTTAATGGTCTGTGAAAGAAGAAGAATAAACTCTGATCATTAGTGAGGTTCAAGTATATTTGGATCTTATCTTACAAATTAACTTTACCTCCAACTTTAGGATGTAGACCGCCTCTCCTAACTTAAACCAAAACCTTAACCCTTTAAATACCTCCTAAACACAAGTTGACACACACACACACACACACACACACACACACACACACACACACACACACACACACACACACACACACACACACACACACACACAGACATGCCTACCTTCTACAGGCTGGGCGCTGATGTTGGCTTGTATGGGGGGTCCGTAGGCGACGGTGAGAGCCTGAGCACTGAAGGTGTACGTGGCTCCTTGGACCAGGTCTCGAACCTTCAGCCATCTCTGCCAGTTGCCCCTCACATCCACCGTCACCACTTTACTCACTCCTGCTCTCACACACATTTAAATACGTCAGCGTCCCTCCCTGGCTGGGTTTGCTTGCTGTGGTGTGTGTGTGTGTGTGTGTACCTTGTACAGGAGCCGTGGGCTGGTAGATAACCCTGTAGCCCTCCAGCTGTCCGTTGGGAGTGAGCGGGGCCCCCCAGGACACGTTGACACTTCCTCCCGTCACCTCGGAGAAGGACAGGAAGCTTGGCTGGCTGGGAGCTGGGGACACATGGAGGGCGGCGAGTTAAATAACTGAAAACACGACGCCTGTTCGTTTGAGGGAACCAAAGCCTTCCTACCAGACTGCATGGTGCGGGCCCCACGGGGCTCGCTGGGCGGCCCGTCCCCCGCCGTGTTGAAGGCGGTCAGGGTCACCAGGTACGGTGTGTAGCTGGTCAGGTTGCTGAGGTGCACTCGGGTGTCCGGCACAAAAATCACCTTGACCTTCTCACTCTGGTTCTGCTTGTCCCTCTCCCAGTAGTGGATCTGCAACACAGCAGGAAACACTGTCAATAACACCGGCCCTGTTTGTCTCCAAACATCTTCAGTTTTCTCTTTTCCCTCACTCCGTTCTGCCAAATATATATATATTATTTATCTCCGGTGTATTTCTCCTGAGGTCTCCTGATCGATCCATATGAACAACTGCTCATGCTCTGGTTTACAAGGAGGAGAAGTTAGTTTATCTTTGGCATTGACAGTTAAACAAATGGGTAAATCAGGTGTAATGTCTTGTTGCAGATACAGATAATACATATAATAATAATAAAATAAATATTAATAACTTCATTATACGTTATGAAATGAAATGGCAGTACAATTGTTCCCTGCTTGTAAATACTGTTAATAACATCAACCTCATAGTCCAAATTATGACTGAAAGCTCTGATTTATGACTTGGTGCCTGAATATATTATAGTATAGTATAGTATGGTATAGTATAGTATAGTGTGGTATAGTATAGTATGGTATGGTATAGTATAGTGTGGTATAGTATAGTATGGTATGGTATAGTATGGTATAGTATGATATAGTATTGTATAGTATAGTATGGTATGGGATAGCATAGTATAGTGTAGGATAGTATAGTATAGTGTAGGATAGTATAGAATGGTATAGTACGGTATAGTATAGTTTAGTATAGGACAGTATAGTATGGTATGGTATAGTATAGTATGGTATAGTTTAGTATAGTAAAGTATAGTATGGTATAGTATAGTTTAGTATAGTATAGTAAAGTATAGTATGGTATAGTATAGTTTAGTATAGTAAAGTATAGTATAGTGTAGTAAAGTATAGTATGGTATAGCATAGTAAATTATAGTATAGTAAAGTATAGTATAGTATGGTAAAGTATAGTTTAGTATAGTAAATTAAAGTATAGTATAGTATAGTTTAGTATAGTATGGTATAGTTTAGTATAGTATGGTAGAGTATAGTATGGTATAGTATAGTAAAGTATAGTATGGTATAGTATAGTTTAGTAAAGTATAGTATAGTATAGTTTAGTATAGTAAAGTATAGTATGGTATAGTATAGTTTAGTATAGTAAAGTATAGTATAGTATAGTTTAGTATAGTATAGTATGGTATAGTTTAGTATAGTAAAGTATAGTATAGTAAAGTATAGTATGGTATAGTATAGTTTAGTATAGTAAAGTATAGTATGGTATAGCATAGTAAATTATAGTATAGTAAAGTATAGTATAGTATGGTATAGTATAGTAAAGTATAGTATAGTATAGTTTAGTATAGTATAGTATGGTAGTTTAGATAGTGGACAGTATTTTCTAACCTCATACATTCAACTCTACAATCATACAACATGAGATTAGACTTCATATTTCTTTCAATGAAACATTCAAATTAATTTGAATGAGGTTTAAAGTTCAGACTGTTCGTTATTATTGATGAATATTGTTTCTGTGCTTCTTGGCACCTGAGACAGAATAATGTATTACTCTTGGCTAAGTTTCATTTCACTGGTGATTTGAGAAATGTGCTACTAAATTATATTAAAAAACCCCAGAAATAATTCAGGAATCCTGAATGTGTGACCTTTGTGTTATAGTATTCTGTTGCCTCATACTTTTAATCAAACATTGTTGTGTATAATGAACAAAAAAAGCCAGCAATATACTTGATATCTTGCTGCCAGTAAACAGCCTATATAAATGCATATCCTGTAACAAAATCAGTTTGATGCTTCAAAGCAGCTTGCCTCCTGCTCACAACCGCGCTGGACAGGTGCATCACCACTTTAATATTCTTTAGAGCAGCTACTTGCTTTGAGCACGTGCTTTTTACAAACTGCTGCATGTCATTTAATCTCAGCTGAACGTGCAGGAAACATTTTCGTTTATTAATGTCGTACACAACAGCTGAGAGCCCGGCGAGAGAGGGCTTGGTTAACATGGGAACTGCCTTGACTTTCCCCACACATACAGCCATATCAGATACACACTAACAGCAAGGTTACAGAGGTGGTTGAGCCTCATGCATTAGAGATGAAGCCGAGAAAGTAGATACACAAGAGCCTTTAGGGTGAGAGGAACAGCC